>NC_045985.1:23037541-23233931 GCF_010909765.2 Amblyraja radiata | reverse complement strand
ACTGTAGTGTAACCCCTCACCTTCAGAAATATCACGCCGTCCTTGTGGTCTATCTGTTCCTGTAACTTCGAGAGTTCCTCCTGAATGGAATTTAAATTCTCTTGAATCTCTTGAAGATTTTTCTCTCCATTGTTTTCACAATCTTCGCCTCTTCTCCCGGATATCTCCGAGTAAGCGCTGCTCTTTCTCAGTGAGAATCTGGTGCAGTTCAGCAAACTGGGATGTGACCTGCGACTGAAGGCTGTGTGACTCTTCCTGTCAGATGAAAGACGAGAATGAATATATTATGTCACTCTGCTGTGTTTCCTCATGACATGGAAGGTGACATTTGGTTAAACAATGTCGAGTTCTGCAGTGCAGAAATATGCCCTTCGGCCCAACATGTCCATGCTGGGCTCTGTACGTATCCACATTCATTCAATTTACTTGTATATAATCCGCTCCCTTCATTACCGTGGCAATTCAAGAACTTGTCTTCATATTTCTGAAATATCTGGTGTATGTAATGTACAATCACATCAATCCCATTTCCCCGGTACAATTCTCTGCAACTTATTCCACTTCATGTGTCCAGTAACCCTCAGTGGACAGAACCAGGTCACCAGAACTCGCAGACAGCAGCACCACTTAGAATGACAGACTTCATAGAGTCATACAGCAAGGGTGTTAGATACTGACTAAGACGCCCCATCTGCGCTATTTCCACCTGTCCGCATCTGTTTGAATATCTTTTAAATGTTGTTACGGTACCTGACTCAACTGCCTCGTTCCATGAACGCACTACCAAAGTTGTCCTTCATGTTCGTTTTAAATCTTTTTCCTCTCATCTAAAACCTACACCCTCACATTCTCGACCCCCCTACTAAGGGTAAAAGACCTACCATAAAACCTACCATCTCCCGCCCCTCTCCCCCGTTTCATGATATTAAACAGCTGCCACAGACCATTCTTCAGACTGCTGCTCCACAGGGAGCAAAGTCCTTGGCTGCTCAACCCCTCCCAAGTGTTCTGGCCCTCGACCACTGAGCTCTATAGTGTAGTGTTGTAACAAAACCCTACCATCAGTGGCGCTGCATAGCTGCCCACTGCCTGGGCGTGCGATTCCGGAGGCTGTTGGGGGCGGGATGAAAATGCAGGTTTGTATTGGTTGTCGGAGAGGAATTTGCTTGGACTTCGAGCTGATGGGAGAAAAATTGATCTGCGTTCCCGCTCCCGTTTTTGAAAAAAAAGGTTGCTAGGCGAATGCAACATTGGATTGAAGTTAAACGTGACTTCTAACACCTTCAACATCACGGATCGCAAGTGCGGGACAAAACCAAAAGTATGTCGTCTATTTCCCATCTTATCTTGTTTTCTGGTGTGGTTTCAT
This sequence comes from Amblyraja radiata, assembly GCF_010909765.2. Classification (NCBI taxonomy): domain Eukaryota; kingdom Metazoa; phylum Chordata; class Chondrichthyes; order Rajiformes; family Rajidae; genus Amblyraja; species Amblyraja radiata. The sequence continues at coordinate 23,232,562 of NC_045985.1, read as the reverse complement.
TGTAATCAGACGATGCAAAATATCTGAATTTCATTTAGGCCCCGATGTGATATCGGCCATGCCTTGCCTGCCAATCGGGGCTTAAATCACGGCAGCGACCACATGCCAATCGATCACAATCCAGAAACAACTACTTTCAAGATAATCAAATTCATTTGTTTGCACAATCATGTCATAAGATCCAAATAATCTGTATTTTGTGTTATTGTCTATCCATGATCAATATTTTCATACTAAATATCTGGAAACTTCCACAGTAAAGATTTAGTGAAATATTTAGTATGAAAATATTGATCATGGATAGACAATAACACTAAATATAGAACATTTAGATGTTCTTATGACATAATTGTGCATAAAATAATGATTTTGATTATCTTGAGAGCAGATGTTTCTGGATTTGGAACATCTGTGTCTGTGTCTGGAATGTCTGTGCAAAACGCCCCTTGTCTGCTGCAGTGTTACATCCAACAGAGTTAAATTTATGGGAATTAAACAATCAATTCCTTCCATTTGGCATAGAATTTCATGACAAAGTGAGATTTAAAAATCATGTTATATTGTGAATTCTTGTGTGAATGGGATCAGTTTGTTATTTGGATATTTTGGCTATTTAAACAATTATTTTTAGATAGATGTTTAGATCTAGTAATTGCATTTAATTGATTTGATGACACTGATGAATATGATTTTTTTTGGGGTATTGACAATTTGTTTTAACGTTACAATAATATTCTGTTCTCGAGAATATCACATTTTTGAATTTTCAAGGCAGTCTATTACTATTTCCGTCACAATGGTTAATTTTGTATTTAGCTACGTAATTAGGTAATTAACTAATTATATACTTTAATTTCAGGCCATCCAAGTAAGATGGATCATTTGTTTCAGAATCCTTCAATCTATAATAACTGAAAATGTCATTCGGTTCTCTTACTTCTGCCTACAGTGCTGCCAGGTCAAACCAGAACAAAGGTATAAAAAGGCCAAAGACATCCACAGGCAAAGGGTGGAAGACCACTTCAAGACCGCGGACACCAGAAGCATGTGGCAGGGTGTCAGAGACATCACTGACTACAAGAGCAGCCCCGCCTGCCCCCACGGTGATACCACACTGGCCAACGAACTAAACACCTTCTTTGCCCGCTTCGAAACTGGCAACACCACCAGGAGTGGAATAACCCCGGCCATGGCAGAGGGACAGTCCTTAACACTGAGCACTCAGAAGGTACAGTGCGCTCTGCGTAGGATCAATCCACGCAAGGCTGCAGGCCCGGATGGAGTCCAGAGAAGGGTACTAAAGGACTGTGCTGTACAGCTGGCGGAGGTATTCACGAGAATCTTTAATCTGTCTCTATCTCCGGCAACGGTCCCCAAGTGCCTGAAAACAGCCACCATAGTGCCGGTGCCGAAAAAGTCTAAAGTCACCAACCTGAATGACTACTGCCCGGTTGCCCTAACTCCAATACCAATGAAGTGTTTGAAAAGGCTGGTCCTCTCCCACATCAAATCCAGCATCCCTGCCTCGTTGGACTCTCATCAATTTGCATACAAGGCAAATAGATCGACAGAGGATGCCATCCCTCTGCCTCTTCACACCGTCCTGAATCACCTGGATAGACAGGGCACGTACGTGAGGATGCTCTTCATTGACTATAGCTCTGCATTCAATACGGTCATCCCCACCAAGTTCACCACCAAACTCCACCAGCTAGGCCTCAACTCGCTGATATGCGATTGGATCCTGAACTTTCTGACGGAGCGACCGCAGGCAGTGAGACTGGGCCCGCACCTGTCCTCCACTATCACCCTGAGCACCGGCACACCACAGGGTTGTTTACTAAGCCCCATGCTCTACTCCCACTTCACTCACGACTGTGTTCCTGCATTCGACACCAACATCATCGTGAAGTTTGCAGACGACACAACAGTGATTGGGCTGATCACTAACGGTGATGAAACAAAATACAGAGCGGAGGTGCAGAACCTGACGGACTGGTGCGCACGTAACAACTTGTCACTAAACACCTCCAAGACCAAGGAGCTGATTATTGACTTCAGGAGGTCCCATAATGGAGAATACGCCCCAATCTCCATTTACGGGGACAGTGTGGAGAGAGTGTCCAGCTTTAAGTTTCTGGGCACTCACATTTCAGAGGACCTCACAGGTTCCACCAACTCCGCTGCGCTGGTCAAGAAGGCACAGCAACGACTGTTCTTCCTGAGAACATTAAAAAAGACTGGTCTGCCCCAACAGCTGCTGACAACGTTCTACCGCTGCACCACAGAGAGCATACTAACTTATGGCATCTCTGTGTGGTATCTCAGCTGCACGGAGGCAGAGAGGAGAGCTCTTCAGCGCGTCGTCCACAGAGTGCAGAGGATTATTGGGACACAGCTACCAGACTTGGAGGGCATCTACCACACACGGTGCCTCAGGAAGGGCGTCAGCATCCATAAAGACTCCTCACACCCTTGTAATGGACTGTTCGAACTACTTCCCTCCGGCAGACGTTACAAGGCTTTCTACGCCCGAACCTCCAGACTCAGAAACAGCTTCATTCCCAGAGCTATAGCGGCTCTGAACCAGCCCTGCTGAGTGCCCCCCATCCCCCCCATCCCCCCTGGACTGTCTCCCTCGGATGGCCACGTCACACAGTTTATTTATTTCTTTTATTTTTTGACATCGGTTGGAAGCTGCATACTAAATCTCGTTGCACTGACGTGCAATGACAATAAAAGATATTATTATTATTATTATTATTATTATTAATTTTTAAGAAAGTTATGGGCTTTTATGTAAATTTATGTAAATCAATTGCCACAGAATGGAGTTGAGGCCAGTTCATTGGCTATATTTAAGAGGGAGTTAGATGTGGCCCTTGTGGCTAAAGAGATCAGGGGGTATGGAGAGAAGGCAGGTACAGGATACTGAGTTGGATGATCAGTTATGATCATATTGAATGGTGGTGCAGGCTCGAAGGGTCGAATGGCCTCCTCCTGCACCTATTTTCTATGTTTGACTGTCCTCGATCACAGCTTTTGTGTTAAGTCAAAGGAAAAGCAATAGGGAACAAGATGATAATTTCCGAGTATGAAAATGGCCATAACTTTTTTTTTAATACTGAAGATATGAAAGTGAATTAGGTATCAAATGAACGTTCTTTTTATGCTTTATCTGATGGGATAACTTACAGGCTTAATTTTTAAAATCTCATAATTTTATAACATTCCTATGTAGTGGTGCTAAATTATTGCACACATCACAGGGATGAAATCCACACAAGAACATTAAATCGGCAGTACAAACCTGGACTCCAGAAATGCTCTCTTTCTGTTCCTGCTCCATTTCCTGGATGTCTGATTCCTTTTCAGTGAGAGATTCGAAGGCAGATTTCACCTGTTCCTGGGGTTGGGTTTCAGATCAGAGAACAAAAAATGTCTGACAATAAACAAAACATGACACAATAATGTGATCAGAATCGGTTTGCTTTTACCTTGTAGATTTCAACAGCTTCATCTACCGGCATGAAGCTGTGAGACTTGTGTTCCCGCCCAGCTGCACAAATCACACAGATCAGCTTCTTGTCGGTTTCACAAAACAACTTCAGTTCTTCCTGATGTTTCTCGCACTGAAGTTTACTTTCCTTCTCTGTCCAATTCAGGCTCAGTGTTCGAGCTTTCTCAGACAGTCTCGCCAAGGCCCGGCTAACCCTGAGGGTACGGTCTGTAAACTCCTCTCTACATTCCGGGCAGGGGTTTCTCCCCTCCCTGTCCCAACTCTGTGTGATACAGGAGCGGCAGAAGTAGTGGCCACACTCCAGTGACACCGGATCGGTGAAGAAATCCAGGCAGATGGGACAAACTGCCTCCTCGGTTAAACTCTCGACCGGGTCTTTCGCAGCCATTTTAACCTCCACTTCCTGGTTCAAAACGCATTCCCATTCGCTGGAACTGCTGACGCCCTGCAGTAATTAATTGGAGCGCCGGAGGCTGAAGTGCATGGGATCAAGAGGTGAATGGATTGGGTAGTTTTCCACTGCGCGCGCTGCCGTCTCGTGGAATGAATGTTATTTGGCTGCAAGTGTTGAGTGTTCAGTGTCCTGGCCGCTCCCAACTAATCTCACATGAGGGAGGGGTCAGATAAACATTAAACTGCATCTGCCCATTCGCCCAACCTGCCCTAGTCACCCTTCATCGTCGTAGCATCCTCCTCACAGTTCGCACTGCCACCCAGCTTTGTCTCATCTCCTCTCTTTCTCACCTCCTATCTCTCCCTCTCTCCCCTTCCCCCACTGACACATCGCCTCCATCCCTGACTCGTCCGCCCCTCTCCATTCTCCTCGCCACTCTCCCCGCCCCTCTCCCCGCTTCTCCCGCCCCTCTCCCCGCTTCTCCCGCCCCTCTCCCCGCCCCTCTCCCCGTCACTCTCCCCGCTTCTCCCGCCCCTCTCCCCGCCTGCCTCGCCACTGCTTCTCCCTCCCTCTCCCCGCTTCTCCCGCCCCTCTCCACGTTTCTCTCCCACTAGGGACAATTTGTACATTCACCAAGCCAATTATCCTACAAACCTGCACGACTTTGGAGTGTGGGAGGAAACAGAAGATCCCGGAGAAAATCCACGCAGGTCAGGGGGAGAACGTGCAAACTCCGTATAGACAGCACCGGTAGTCGGGATCGAACCGCGTCTCCGGCGCTGCATTCGCTGTAAGGCAGCAACTCTACCGCTGCGCCACCGTGACCGATTTGTGGAATTATCTGCCTCAGATGACAGTGGAGGCCGATTCAAAGAGAGTTAGATGAAACCCTTAGTGCTGGTGGAATCAAGGGATATGGGGAGAAGGCAGGAACGGGGAACTGATTGTGGATGATCAGCCATGATCACATGGAATGGCGGTCCTGGCTCGAAGGGCCGAATGGCCTCCTCCTGCACCTATTGTCTATTTATCGATGTATCCCATCTTGTCCCCCTCCCCTAAACCTCTCCTCTTCTCCCTCCCCTCCTTTCTCACCTCTCTTTCCCCCCACCCCTCCTCCCCTCTCCGCTTCCCCACCTCCTCCCTTCCCACCCCTCAGCCATCCCCCCTTCCCTTCCCCACCCCCTCCGTCCCCTTTCCATTCTCCTCCCCCCCTCACGGCGCTCCCATTGTCCCGCCCTCCGCACATGACAAGGGCCCCGCTCCCAGCCTCATCCCGACTGCAAAGATTGGCAACTCTGTGAAGCTTTGGTCATGGGGGTGACACAAGTTACAGAAGTGAAGATCCAGGATGTTATCCACAGTGACATTCAACAAAACTGTTGTGTTTATTTCTAAATCATTCTGTTCAGTCAAAAGGGACAGACAGACAGCAGTGTTTAAACATGTTCATTCATTAATTTAAAAATCTCCTGGGAACCCTTGACTTGATCACCCAACCTAAGCTGGGACCGACAGTGGGAGCTTCACATGTTTCAGTGTCCCATCTACAAAGATTACAGCACTCACTTTGTCCAACTCATTGGTGAGGCTGCACTCGAGAATATTATGTGTAAAAGGACACAAAGTGCTGGAGTAACTCAGTGGGTCATAAGTGATAGAAGCAGAATTAAGTCAGAGGGCCCATCGTCTACTCCGCCATTCAATCATGGCTGATCTATCTCTCCCTCCTAACCCCATACTCCTGCCTTCCCCCGATAACCTCTGATACCCGGACTAATCAAGAGTCTATCTATTTCTGCTTGAAAAATATCCACTGACTTGGCCTCCACAGCCTTCTGTGGCAAAGAAATCCACAGACTCACTACCCTCTGAGTAAATAAATTCCCCCTCAACTCCTTCCTAAAAGAACGTTCTTTAATTCTGAGGCTATGACCTCTAGACCTAGACTCTCCCACTGGTAGAAACATCCTCTCCACTCTATCCAAGCCTTTCATTATGCAGTACATTTTGATGAGATCTCCCCGCATTCTTCTAAACTCCAGCGAGCACAGGCCCAGTGCAGTCAAACACTCATCCTGTAGCATCTCCGGAGAACATGGAGAGGTGACGTTTCGGGTCGAGACTCTTCACTCAATCCGAAATGTCACCTATTGAGGTTCTCCGGCGATGCTGCCTATTCAATTATTCAAATATTCCTTACATCAAGTCAAGCCCGATGCACCAATTAAGTCAAACAGTGTAGAAACAGGCCCTACAGCCCAGCTTGCCCATCCCAACCAACATGCCCCGTCTACACTAGTCCCACCTGCCCCACATTTGGCCCATAACCCTCTAAACCTTTCCTGTCCATGAACCCGTCCAAGTCAGTCAGTCAGTCAATTTTATTTGTATAGCACATTTAAAAACAACTCACATTGACCAAAGTGCTTTACATCAGTGCAGGTACTAACGTGCTACATACAATGGTACACAGATCGAACAATACATACATAAACTGTTTACAGTGCTCCCTCAGAGGGCCTCAAGAAACGCTTGGGAGTAGAAATAGGTTTTAAGTCTAGACTTAAAGGAGTCGATGGAGGGGGCAGTTCTGATGAGGAGAGGGATGCTGTTCCACAGTTTAGGTGCTGCAACCGCAAAAGCGCGGTCACCCCTGAGCTTAAACCTGGACCGCGGGATAGTCAATAACCCCAAGGATTGCACAGTCGCCGGAGTCGATGGCAAGAAGTTGTTGTACCTTCAACAAGGCAGGACCTGGAGGTAGAATGGTGGGTTAGAATATTTTTGATATGGGGGGGGGGGACAAGCCCGTAAAGGGCTTTGTATACATATAGGAGGAGCTTGAAGTTGATTCTGTACCGTACTGGGAGCCAGTGGAGAGAGGCCAGAATCGGGGCGATGTGGCCCTTTTACGGGCAACTGTCAAAAGTCTCGCTGCGGTGGTTTGGACCAATTGCAGGCGGGACTGGGATGATTGGCTGATGCCAGTGTATAGGGAGTTGCAGTAATCAAGGCGGAGGAGATGAATGCTTGGATGATTTTTTCAAGGTCGTTGAATTGTTGGAATTGTTTTATTTTAGCTATTGCGCGAAGCTGGAAGAAGCTAGCTTTTACCACAGCATTGACTTGTTTGTCAAATTTCAACTCTGAGTCAAACATCACGCCAAGGCTTTTGACGTGAGGTTTGAGTAAGGAGGTTAGGCTTCCAAGGCTGCTTGCTATCGTTTTGATGGAGTCCGAGGGGCCGAGTTGGATGACCTCAGACTTGCTCCCGTTTAGTTGGAGGAAGTTCTGCGCCATCCAACAGTTTACATCCTCGAGGCAGTGCATGAGGCTGAGTAGATTTGATCGGTTGTTGGGTTTCAGCGGGAGATAGAGCTGTGTGTCGTCTGCACAGCAGTGGAAAGAAATGCCGTGCCTTTAAATGACTTGGTCGAGGGGGAGCATATACAGAGAGAAGAGAATGGGGCCTAGGATGGAGCCTTATGGAACCCCGCAGAAAAGGCTAGCTGGGGAAGAGTTGGCTATGCTGGTACAGAAACTCCCATATTTGTGGTGGGAAACGAACCAGCTCAGGGCAGCGCCATCAACACCAACCCCGTACCGGAGACGGTCAATTAGGATGGTGTGGTCCACCGTATCAACGCTGCGCTGAGGTCGAGAAGGAGCAGGATTGCACAGTCGCCGGAGTCGATGGCAAGAAGCAGGTTGTTGTACCTTCAACAAGGCAGACTCTGTGCTGTGGTGGACCCTGAAACCTGATTGGGAGCATATACAGAGAGAAGCGAATGGGAAAAATGTTCCCAGTGTTGGGAGAATCCAGAACAAGCGGCCACAGTTTAAGAATAAGGGGTAGGTCAAATAGGACTGAGATGACGGAGATCTTTTTCACCCGGTGGGTTGTGAATCTGTGGAATTCTCTGTCACAGAAGGCAGTATAGGCTAATTCACGGGGTGTATTCAAGAGAGTGTTAGATATAGCTCTCAGGGTTAACGGAATCAAGGGATATGGGGAGAAAGCATGAACAGGGTACTAAAATCGGATGATCAGCGGTTAATATGGGCAGATACTCCTGAACGTAATTTCTATGTTTCTACGTTTCTATGGTGACATTTTGGAGAGTGAATCCATTTATCTGGGATGGAACAAGATTTTTATGAACTGGGCCAATGTGTGGATTAAAGGCTGATTTATCTAACTCGGACAAATGTGATGCAAGTTGGAAAAACTGGTCAGGGCACATTATACACATTAAAACGTTACACCCTGTTATTTTTAGCAGACTAGAGAGACATTGGAATGCAGACACACAGCTCCATGAAAATTGCACCAGGGATGGGCAGGGTGGTGACGAAGGCGTTTGGCACATTTGCTGGGTCCGTGAGGGTATGAAGTACAGGATTTGATACAACTGTACAATACACTAGTAAGATGCACACCTCCAGATTCAGGGACAGTTTCTTCCCAGCTGTTCTCAGGAAACTGAATCATCCTCCCACAACCAGAGAGCTGAACTACTATCTACCTCATTGGTGGATCTGCATCACACAACAGCCTGTCTGTCTTTTCGTCTTTTTTTTTTGTTATTTTCAGTGTATTTCAAAATTGTGGGTTAATCTTCTCTGGTGTATTTTATGTGGGGGGTGGGGGAGGGGTCGGGGAAAACTTATTTTTAATCTTTTACCTTGTCGGAGATGCGATTGTTTTCCGGATCATATCTCCGGTCGCTCTGCGGCCTAACATCATGGAGCTGGCGGCCTTGCTTATGATTATGATTATGATACACTGTAATGGATCGATTGTAATAATGCATTGTCTTTACGCTGATTGGAGTGCACGCAACAAAAGCTTTTCACTCTACCAGATTTTAAAACCAAGCTCTAAAGTCCATACAGTTTGGGGTTTACTTCATTTAAACACTGAAAGCACTTGGCACCAAATTTGAATAAACAAATCTTATCTATTAGGTTATTGTGCATTTTACTGGTTGTGCGAATTGCCCAAATTCAACAAAGAGGGGCTCATCTATTAATGTATCAATTCGTCATTTTTATGGGGTCTTTACCCTCAAAGAGGATCCGCTCATAGCTTCCACAAATGTTTCTTGATCAATTAAATTCTACCAGAAGTTCACTTCTCGCTCCTGCATTGAGGGTCTCTCCATTATTCCACCTCATGCATGCGCCGTATCTGCAGACTCTTGTGTCCCAGTGAATTCTGGACATCAACAACGATGACCCAAGCATTATAAATGATTACATTAAACAAATCACATGCTTGTAGAACTTCAAAATAGCAGAATATGGTTTAAAAATATGCAGCACGTCAAGAATGTTAGTACAAATTTCATGCATGTTCAATTCAGTTTCTGGCCGAGACCATTCTTCAGGCTGCCCCACCCGCTGAGTTTCTCCAGCATTTGTGTCTACCTCCGAGCTGTCTAAATGCTTGCGCGGCGCAGGGTCCCCACCCGTTGCTAAATATCGATACTGCGGAATCGGCCGATATGCCCGTGGGGATGGTGAATCTGGGGCAGAGAGAATGAACAGACTGCGATGCTGGAGGCCGGCATCGACGTGGGAGCAGCGGCGGTGACTGAGACACAATCCGGCATGACGAGAGAAACGAACAGGAGAGACCGCAAGAGCTACCGGGTTGTCTAACTTGAGTAATACATTGTGCTGTTAATGTGTGTGTGTGTGTGTGTGTGCGTGCGTGTGTGAGTCTCTGTGTGCGTGCGTGTGTGTGCGTGCGTGTGTGTGTGTGTGTGTCTGTGTGTGTGTGTGTGTGTGTGTGTGTGTGAGTGTGTGATGTCTGTGTGCGAGTCTCCGTGTGTGTGTGTGTATGTCTGTCTGTGTCTGTGTGTGTGATCCATGTGTGTGTGTGTGTGAAAGTCTGATCTGTGTGTGTGTGTGTGTGCGTGTGCGTGTGTGTGTGTGTGTGTGTGTGTGTGTGTGTGTGTGTGTGTGTGTGTGTGTGTATTTTTTTTGTAAACCAGCATCTGCAGGTCTACTTATTGCTAGCAAATGGAATCAGCAGTGGGGCATCGAAGGCGGGATGGGCCGAAGGGCCTGTCCCTGTTTCCCCCATCTCTGGAGAAACACAGAGTGCTGGAGTAACTCAGCGGGTCAGGCAGCATCTGTGGAGAACATGGATCGGTGACGTTTCACAGAGTGCTGGAGTAACTCAGCGGGTTAGACAGTATCTCTGGAGAACGTGGAGAGGTGACGTTTCAGTTCGAGACCCGTCATCTTCTTACAAACCAGCATCTGCAGTTCCTTCTTACAGCCTGAAGAAGGGTCTCGACCTGAAACGTCACCTATTCTTGGTTTCTTGGTCCTCCAAAATATTCCAAATGGAATTTAAACTGGAGGTGGTGAAGGGAGGGCTTAAGCCAGAAAGGGTTATTGGGAAGAAAGAGCTACTTTAAATTTAGTTGCATCTGGTTGGGTAACTATAGTTGGGTGGAGATTATTCCTTGCTTTAATTGTGCGGGGGAAGAACGAATTGCTGTACACATCTGTCTTTGTATCTGGGATCACAAATTGGATCGAATGCCCTCGTCTGCTCCTAATTGGTTTGGGTTTGGTGTAGGTCTTGTAGTCTATGTCGAGCTGACCATTTAACATTTTGTAAAAACAGGTCAAACGGTGAGCTTCACATCTGTCTTGGAGAGGGTTCCTTCCACCCCAGAGAATTCAGAAGTTTGGTGACACTCGCTTCTCTCTCATAGGTGTTAGTAACAAATCGAGCTGCCTGTCTTTGGACACGTTCGATGGAAGAATTTTTTTTATTTGTGTATGGGTCCCATGCTGCAACTGCGTAGTCCTTTCTCTCCAGAGATGCTGCCTGACCCGCTGAGTTACTCCAGCACTATGTGAAGCGGCACCTGTTACTTGGCCCGCTAAGTTACTCCAGCACTTTGTGATTTTTGCTCCAGAGTCCAGCGCCTGCAGTTCCTGGTGACTTGGTTTCCTCGGTGGAGTGTGAGGGAAGCTTCTATGTTGGGCTGAGAAGATCCAATATGACCCTCAGTGTGTTCTCTCAGGCTCTGTCCGTGGAGCGACACCACCACCTGCAGGTCACGGCCGGTGCTGTAGGGGACAGTGGGCTCTCTCAGGCTCTGTCCGTGGAGCGACATCACCACCTGCAGGTCACGGCCGGTGCTACAGGGGCCAGCATCTTGTGCAGTGTGGGTGGAGGTCTCTGTGGTTTCCCCGTTGACCTAGGTCTGTGTTTGTCTCCCACAGACCCCGGTGCTGCCTCCCACCATCACCGACCAGGTGCGGCTCTGGGAACTCGAACGTGACCGACTGCAGATCACCGAAGGCAAGTTCGCCGTGTGGTGGCTGCACCGGGGAGAGGTTGGGGGGGACGGGGAGAGGGAAGGGACTGGGGGGTCAAGGATGGGGGAGCGGGGGGCAGGAGGGTGGGGGCGGGGAGTGGGATTGGGGGATGGAGAGAGGGGGATGGGGGTGGGGGGGGGGGTGGTGGACGGGGAGAGGGGAGGGGATGGACAGAGAGGGGGATGGGGAGAGGGGAGGGGATGGGGAAATGGGCGGAGGGGAGACGGGAGGGGGAGGGGAGACGGGGGGGGGGTGGTGAGGGGAGACGGATGGTGAGAGGGAGTGGGGAGGAGATGGGGATGGGGAGAGAAGGGACGGGCAGAAAGCAGCCTCGAGATCTCACGGTCGAGTTTAGGGTGATCTCCCCCTTCTCATTGTACCCCTCCTTACTTCCCCCACCCACTTCTCCCCCCCCCCCCCCTCTCCCCCCACAGGTGTGCTGTACAACCAGTTCCTGTCGCAGGTGGACTTTGAGTTGCTGCGTGACTATGCGCGGGACCTGGGGGTGCTGGTGTGGGAGAATCCCAAGCGCCTGATGGTGGTCACCCCCACCGGCCACCCCGAAGTCAAACGCTTCTGGAAACGGCAGAAACACAACTGACCACCCGGGTATCTCCCCGCATTCCCGCCCCCTCCCCTCTCCCCCATCCCTGCCACCCACCTAAATCCCAGACTGGAGTAACCCTCCCAGCTTTGTCTCCCCCTCCCGCACATTCAGTCTGAAGAAGGGTCTCGACCCAAACCGTCAGCTGTTCCTTTCTCTTCAGAGACGCTCACAAGGTTTAGCAGGAGAATTGGCCATTCGGCCCATCGAGTCCACTCCACCATTCAATCATGGCTGATCTCTGCCTCCTAATCCCATTTTCCTGCCTTCTCCCCATAACCCTTGACACTCGTTAAGGCTGCCTGACCCGCTGAGTTACTCCGGCACTCTGTGTCCTCTCCATGTTCCCCAGAGATGCTGCCTGACCCGCTGAGTTACTCCGGCACTTTGTCTCCATCTCCCACCCATATTCCACAAAGATAGACACAAAAAGCTGGAGTAACTCAGCGGGACGGGCAGCATCTCTGGAGAGAAGGAATGGGTGACGTTTCGGGTCGAGACCATTCTTCAGACCTGCCTCTCCCGCTGAGTTACTCCGGCACTCTGTGCGCTGTCCATGTTCCCCAGAGATGCCACCTGGATCCTCCCCTACCCCCCACTCAGGTCACGGGGAGGATTGTTGGGGGTGGGGGGGGGGTGTCCACTGGGTCCAGTTCCCAGCACCCCCTCCCCAAGTTGGGCTGGGCAGCGGGAACCGTCCCAACCTCCCGACCACGCGTGATCCTGGGACCGGCGAAGATTCACCACTGACAGAGGCGGCCGCTGTTTCTGTGTGTTTTTGCATTTTCTTAATAAAAGGTGGATGAAGAGAAGTCTGTCTCAGTGCACGTTGCCAACGCCAGCCCAGAGAGCAGTGAACACGTTGTAAAATAAAACTTCATTCACAGAAGTATTCACGTGTACACACCAGCGCCCAGCGTTCACCACATTCATCTTATGCAGGAAGGAACCGCAGATGCTGGTTTAAACCGCAGATACACACACGCACGAAATTCTTGAGTAACTCAGTGGGACTTTAGGACCTGAGGGAGCCCGGAGCTCAGGACCCGCCGCCCACCCGCGGCTGCTGCTGAACGCGCGGGAAGGGAGTTTGTTTCAACCTTTATATTTTCACAAAAGTAATTTCTGTTCCGTTGCCGGACGCGGTTAACGCGTTAAAATGAACGGATCGACAGACAGACAGACAGCTCTGATTTCAGTGGCTGTTTATTTCACTCTTCCCACATTTACATTTTTTTTACACACCCGGAGCGGAACCGGAGCAGATTCTCAGCCAGTTTCCATCCCGAGTCCTGAATAAAGGATAACATTTCTCCGTGAATTTATTCCCAGTGAAGGTGTGGAGATGGGACTTGGTGTCCGCGTCGTAAAATGAAACTGTCCGGGACTCGTAACTGAGATAAACTCCCACCCTCCCGGGGATGGGACGGGCGGGGAGAGGGGATGGAGGGGAGGTGAATGCATTAAACACGTCATCCCAACGCCCGATGATCCAGACTCCAGTCTCCGGGGTCAGTGTGACCGGCCCCTTCCTATCCACAGACTCTGCGGCGACTCCCAGACTCCAGCGCCGACTCCCCGCCACCTCCACCTCCAAGTAATGTCTCCCCGATGTGAATCCCTCCGATCCCAGCACACACCACCTGCCTGTAAACCTCTTCCCGGTTTCAGGGAGACTCCTCTCGGTCCCGGTCCATCTCACCCTCTTCCGATCCTCAGACACCTCGAGCAGCGGATGCGCTGTTTTCACATCCAGGGTGACGGAGACTGGGGGGAGAAGCAGAGAATCAGAGAGTCCCCGGGGGTCGGGGGGAGACTCAGGCAGCGCGGCCCCGGGACCGGGGGAGAAGCCGCTCGGCCTGAGGCACAGGCGGGCGGACAACTGACACCTTGCCTGGGGTTTCACCCCAGCAAGGGATTGAGGGAATTTCGTGAGGTGGGGGAGGGTGGAGGGGAGGACGAGTGCGGAGAGTGAGGAGAATTGCGAGATTGCGGTGGGGATGGAGAAATGAAGCGGGCAATTCAGATATGGAGGCAGATCGGAGCAAGAGGATATCGAGGTGAGTGGTAGTTTGAGGTTGTTAAAGAGGAGGTAGAGGTGTGGGGTGGAGTCACCATGATCATAGTGAATGGGAGGGTGAGACATGAGGGGCCAGAGGACCTGCCCCTGTTTCTTTGAGTGGAGGGTGAGAGAGAGGGAGGGGTGGCTTGGGCCATGGAAGGAAGCAGAGGTTGAATGATCGGGTGTTAGACAGAATAGGTGGAGATTTGTGGTTGTAGGGTCGCTGAAAGAGGGGATTCACGGGTGGATTTGATGGGTGTGTACAACCAAGAACACACTGATCTCATTGTGAACCAATATATGAACTTCACTGAGGGACTTGACAATGTTCCACATGTAAGGCTGGTCCAGAAAGTGAAGGCAGATGGGATCCAAGGCGAGCTGGTGAAATGGATCCACAATTGGCTTGGTGGTTGGAGCTAGAAGGTAGCGGTAGAAGGATGAGTTTTCTGCTTGGAGGTCTGTGACTGGTGGAGTGCAGCAGAGATCGGTGCTGCAGCAGGGATATCAAATCAAGAGTGCAGGTTAATAATGAGAGCAAGGAATTTTAAAGTGGCTCTGAGTAGTATCTTTTCTTTACACTGAGAGTGGGTGATATCTGGAACATGCTACAGAGGAGGCGGTGGTGAGATCTAATCATTATATTTGAGGCACTTATCTAGGTGAGGTGCAGAAGAATACCAATGTAATGTGGGCAAATCGATTAGTAAAGCTGGGAAATAGGTGAACATGGACATGATGGGCCGAAGGGCCTGATTCTGTAATGTACAACCATGGCTCTCAGCTCCAAGAGCACTGAATGACTGGGTCACCACAGCCACCTGTGCAGGGAATTCCAAAGGTTCCCCAGTCTCTGCGTGCAGTAATGTCTCCTTATTTCTGTCCTACATGGTGCAGCCCACATTCTGTGAGGGTGCCCGTTCTCCAGACCCCACAGACAGGGGAAACATCCTCCCTGCATCCAGCCCACTGAGCCCCGTCAGAACATTGTGTTTCACTGAGATCTCCTCCAATACACCCAAACACTCGAGTACACAGGCCTAGTCTACTCAATCTCACCCCGCACAGCAAACTCATTGTCCCAGGAACAAGTATTGTTAATCTTTGCTGCCTTTCCTCTGTGTCAAGTCTGTCTATTTATCGGTACACAGGAGCATAGGAACACAAGAAAACCGAAGCAGGATTAGGATCCGCTCCTCAGGCTTGCCCCTCCATTCAATGTGATCATGGCTGATCTAATCTGGCACCAATCCCTCTTCTGTGTGAGTTCCCCATAATCTTAAATATTGGGTCAGTCAAATATTTATTTGTAGCCAAGTTGCACATATCCAATAACTCAGCCTTTTACCACCACCTTGGGAACAACATTCCAGATATTCACTGCCCTCTGAGAGATGCAACTTCTACACACCGCATGAGAGGCCGCTCTGGAAGGTTGGATCTCATGGAATCCGGGGTGAACTGGCCGATGGAATACAACATTTACCTGAAGGTCGCAGACAGAGGATGTTGGTAGAGGGTCGTTTTTCAGACTGGAGACCACTGTTGTTCCTTATTTATATACATGATTGGGTGTGTATGTAGGTTGCACAGTTAGTCAGTTTGCAGATGGAACTAAAATTGGTGACATTGTGGAGAGTGAAGAAGGTTATCTGAGAGTAAATGGGATCCCTGTGAACTGGGCCAATGGGCTTAGGAACGGCAGGTGGGATTTATTCATGTGAAGGTGAGGTGATGGACTTTGCTGAGACAAACCAGGGCAGGACATACACAGTAAAACGGGGAACTTTATAGAACTGAGAGATCGCGGGCTGCAGGTACACAGTGCCATGGAAGATGCAACAGTGACAGGCAGGGTGGTGAAGAATGTGTTTGTCACTCATGCTTTCATAGGTCAGGATATTAAATACAGCATTTCACACAATAGGGTTGTTAGCAAGTTAGAGAGGGTGCAAAAGGATTTACAATAATTTCATCAGATATGAAGGGCTGGGTTATAAGGAGACGTAGGCAGGGACATTTTTCTTTGGAACCAATCAGAATGCTTTTAAAAATGTTTATAAGATGTATATAATGTGCACAAAGGTGAATAGGAGCAGTATTTTATCCAAGGCAGGAGAGTCTAAACCTCTGACTTTATGATGCTTCCAGCTGATGAGTTTAGTGGTAGATCAAATCTCCAATTTCCCTTCAGTCCACAATAGAATTAATCTTTGCATCTATGTATTGCTTAAAGGTGTATAGGAATGAACTGCAGATGCTGGTTTAAACTCAAGATAGACTCAAAGAGCAGGAGGAACTCTGCGGGACAATCAGCATCTCTGGAGAGAAGGAATGGGTAACGTTTCGATTCGAGACCCTTCTTCAGACTGGTTATGGATAAGGGAAACAAGAGATATAGGCGATGATGTAAAGAGAGGGACTCAAATAGAGAAAGCTATTAGACGGTGTGTGAGGCAGGAGGCAGAGAAGGAAAGCATTCAGACCCAACATGTAGGGGGGAAAGAAGAAAACAATAATAAACCGAGAATAAGAGGTGATGGGGTTCTTAAATGGGTGAGCAAAGAAACAGAGGGGTGTAAACTGCTGGCGGAAGCAATAGGTAGCAAGGTGAAAAGTAAAAGTGGCAGGCAGACAAATCCAGGGCAAAAATCAAAAAGGGCCACTTTTCAACATAATTGTATAAGGGGTAAGAGCATTGTAAAAACAAGCCTGAAGGCTTTGTGTCTCAATGCAAGGAGCATTCGTAATAAGGTGGATGAGTTGAACGTGCAGATAGCTATTAATGATTATGATATAGTCGGGATCTCGGAGACATGGCTCCAGGGTGACCAAGGCTGGGAGCTGAACATCCAGGGATATTCAATATTCAGGAGGGATAGAGAGAAAGGAAAAGGCGGTGGAGTAGCGTTGCTGGTTAGAGAGGAGATTAACGCAGTGGAAAGGAAGGACATTAGCTTGGAGGATGTGGAGTCGGTATGGGTAGAGCTGCGAAACACTAAGGGGCAGAAAACGCTGGTGGGTGTTGTGTACAGGCCACCTAGCAGTAGTAGTGAAGTTGGGGATGGCATCAAACAGGAAATTAGAAATGCGTGCAACAAAGGCAAAACAGTTATAATGGGTGACTTCAATCTACATATAGATTGGGTGAATCAAATTGGCAGGGGTGCTGAGGAAGAGGATTTCTTGGAATGTATGCGGGATAGTTATCTAAACCAACATGTAGAGGAAACAACGACAGAGCAGGCTATTCTAGACTGGGTATTGAGTAATGAGGAAGGGTTAGTTAGCAGTCTTATTGTGCGTGCCCCCTTGGGAAAGAGTGACCATAATATGGTTGAGTTCTTCATTAGGATGGAGAGTGACATTGTTAATTCAGAAACAACGGTTCTGAACTTAAAGAAAGGTAACTTTGAGGGTATGAGACGTGAACTGGCCAAGATTGACTGGCAATTAGTTCTAAAAGGGTTGACGGTGGATATGCAATGGAAGGCATTTAAAGACTGCATGGATGAACTACAAAGATTGTTCATCCCAGTTTGGCAAAAGAATAAATCAGGGAAGGTAGTGCATCCGTGGATAACAAGGGAAATCAGGGATGGTATCAAAGCAAAAGATGATGCGTACAAATTAGCCAGAAAAAGCAGCATACCGGAGGACTGGGAGAAATTCAGAGACCAGCAGAGGAGGACAAAGGGCTTAATTAGGAAAGGAAAAATAGATTATGAAAGAAAACTGGCAGGGAACATAAAAACTGACTGCAAAAGTTTTTATAGATATGTGAAAAGAAAGAGATTAGTTAAAACAAATGTAGGTCCCTTGCAGTCAGAAACGGGTGAGTTGATCATGGGGAACAAGGATATGGCGGACCAATTGAATAACTACTTTGGTTCCGTCTTCACTAAGGAAGACATAAATAATCTGCCGGAAATAGCAGGGGACCGCGGGTCAAAGGAGTTGGAGGAATTGAGTGAAATCCAGGTTAGCCGGGAAGTGGTGTTGGGTAAATTGAATGGATTAAAGGCCGATAAATCCCCAGGGCCAGATAGGCTGCTACCCAGAGTACTTAAGGAAGTAGCTCCAGAAATAGTGGATGCATTAGTAATAATCTTTCAAAACTCTTTAGATTCTGGAGTAGTTCCTGAGGATTGGCGGGTAGCAAACGTAACCCCACTTTTTAAGAAGGGAGGGAGAGAGAAAACGGGGAATTACAGACCAGTTAGTCTAACATCGGTAGTGGGGAAACTGCTAGAGTCAGTTATTAAAGATGGGATAGCAGCACATTTGGAAAGTGGTGAAATCATTGGACAAAGTCAGCATGGATTTACAAAAGGTAAATCATGTCTGACGAATCTTATAGAATTTTTCGAGGATGTAACTAGTAGCGTGGATAGGGGAGAACCAGTGGATGTGGTGTATCTGGACTTCCAGAAGGCTTTCGACAAGGTCCCACATAAGAGATTAGTTTACAAACTTAAAGCACACGGCATTGGGGGTTCAGTATTGATGTGGATAGAGAACTGGCTGGCAAACAGGAAGCAAAGAGTAGGAGTAAACGGGTCCTTTTCACAATGGCAGGCAGTGACTAGTGGGGTACCGCAAGGCTCAGTGCTGGGACCCCAGCTATTTACCATATATATTAATGATCTGGATGAGGGAATTGAAGGCAATATCTCCAAGTTTGCGGATGACACTAAGCTGGGGGGCAGTGTTAGCTGTGAGGTGGATGCTAGGAGACTGCAAGGTGACTTGGATAGGCTGGGTGAGTGGGCAAATGTTTGGCAGATGCAGTATAATGTGGATAAATGTGAGGTTATCCATTTTGGTGGCAAAAACGGGAAAGCAGACTATTATCTAAATGGTGGCCGACTAGGAAAAGGGGAGATGCAGCGAGACCTGGGTGTCATGGTACACCAGTCATTGAAAGTGGGCATGCAGGTGCAGCAGGCAGTGAAGAAAGCGAATGGTATGTTAGCTTTCATAGCAAAAGGATTTGAGTATTTCATAAATCCATGCTGACTTTGTCCAATGAACTCACCACTTTCCAATGTGCTGCTATCCCATCTTTAATAACTGACTCCAGAATTTTCCCCACCACCGATGTTAGACTAACTGGTCTGCAATTCCCCGTTTTCTCTCTCCCTCCCTTTTTAAAAAGTGGGGTTACATTAGCTACCCTCCAGTTCTCAGGAACTACTCCAGAATCTAAAGAGTTTTGAAAAATTATCACTAATGCATCCACTATTTCTGCGGCTACTTCCTTAAGTACTCTGGGATGCAACTTATCCGGCCTTTAATCCATTCAATTTACCTAACACCACTTCCCGGCTAACCTGGATTTCACTCAGTTCCTCCATCTCATTTAACCCCCGGTCCCTTGCTATTTCCGGCAGATTATTTATGTCTTCCTTAGTGAAGACAGAACCAAAGTAATAATTCAATTGGTCTGCCATGTCCTTGTTCCCCATGATCAATTCGCCTGTTTCTGACTGCAAGGGACCTACATTTGTTTTAACTAATCTTTTCCTCTTGACATATCTATAAAAACATTTGCAGTCAGTTTTTATGTTCCCTGCCAGTTTTCTTTCATAATCTATTTTCCCTTTCCTAATTAAGCCTTTTGTCCTCCTCTGCTGGACTGAATTTCTCCCAGTCCTCTGGTAGGCTGCTTGTTCTGGCTAATTTGTAGGCTTCCTCTTTTGTTTTGATACTATCCCTGATTTCCCTTGTTATCCACGGATGCACTACCTTCCCTGATTTATTCTTTTGCCAAACTGGGATGAACACTTGTTGTAGTTCAACCATGCAGCTTTTAAATGCCTTCCATTGCATATCCACCGCCAACCCTTTAAGAATCATTGGCCAGTCTATCTTGGCCAATTCACATCTCATACCCTCAAAGTCACCTTTCTTTAAGTTCAGGACCCTTGTTTCTGAATTAACAATGTCACTATCCATCCTAATGAAGAACTCAACCATATTATGGTCACTCTTGCCCAACATGCAGGTAGATTGGGAAAATCAGGTTGGTGCTGGACCCCACGAAAGGGAGTTGTGGAGTACCTTCGTCATGGATTCCTAAAGCATCTTGTACTGGAGCCTGCTAGGGAGAAGGCAATTCTGGATTTAGTGTTGTGTAATGAACCGGATTTGATAAGGGAACTCGATGTAAAGGAGCCATTAGGAGATAATGACCATAATATGATAAGTTTTAATCTACAATTTGAGAGTGAGAAGGGAATATCGGAAGTGTCAGTATTACAGTTGAACAAAGGGGACCATGGAGCCATGAGGAAGGAGCTGGCCAAAGT
The DNA here is from genome assembly GCF_010909765.2 of Amblyraja radiata. NCBI lineage: Eukaryota > Metazoa > Chordata > Chondrichthyes > Rajiformes > Rajidae > Amblyraja > Amblyraja radiata. Next base: position 23,212,321 of record NC_045985.1, on the reverse strand, counting down.
TGACTGGCAAGATACCCCAGCAGGGATGACAGTGGAACAACAATGGCAGGTATTTCTGGGAATAATACAGAAGGTGCAGGATCAGTTCATTCCAAAGAGGAAGAAAGATTCCAAGGGGAGTAAGGGGCGACCATGGCTGACAAGGGAAGACCAGGACAGTATAAAAATAAAAGAGAAGTATAACGTAACAAAGATGAGCGGGAAGCCTGAGTGAGGATTGGGAAACTTTTAAAGGGCAACAAAAGATAACTGAAAAGGTAATACAGGGGGGGGGGGGGGGAGATAAGGTACAAAGGTAAGCTAGCCAAGAATGCAGACTGTAACAGGTGAATTTATTATAGGGAACAAGGAAATGGCAGACGGGTTGAACAGGTACTTTGGATCTGTCTTCAAGTTCAAGTTCAAGTGAGTTTATTGTCATGTGTCCCTGTATAAGACAATGAAATTCTTGCTTTGCTTCAGCACACAGAACACAGTAGGCATTTACTACAAAACAGATAAGTGTGTCCATATACCATAATATAAATATATACACACATGAATAAATAAACTGATAAAGTGCAAATAACAGAAAGTGGTTACTAATAATCAGAGTTTTGTCCGAGCCAGGTTTAATAGCCTGATGGCTGTGGGGAAGTAGCTATTCCTGAACCTGGTTGTTGCAGTCTTCAGGCTCCTGTACCTTCTACCTGAAGGAAGACACATACAATCTCCCTGATGCACTAGTGGTCAGAGGACCTAGGGTGACCGAGGAACTGAAGGAAATTCACATTGGGCAGGAAATGGTGTTGGGTAGACTGATGGGACTGAAGGCTGATAAATCACCAGGGCCTGATGGTCTGCATCCCAGGGTACTTAAGGAAGTGGCTCTAGAAATCATGGATGCATTGGTGACCATTTCCCAATGTTCTATACATTCAGGATCAGTTTCTGTGGATTGGCGGGTCGCGAATGTTACCCCATATTTTAAGAAAGACGGGAGAAAGAAATCAGGGAATTATAGACAAGTTAGCCTGACATCAGTGGTGGGGAAGCTGCTGGAGTCAATTATAACAGGTGAAATAGCAGCACATTTGGATAGCAGTAACAGGATCGGTCCGATTCAGCATGGATTTTCCAAGGGGAATTCATGCTTGACTAATCTGGAATTTTATGAGGGTGTAACTAGGAAAATGGACAAGGGAGAGTCAGTAGATGTAGTCTACCTGGACTTTCATAAGCATTTGATAAGGTCCCACATAGGAGATTAGTGGGAAAAATTACAGCACATCATATTGGGGGTAGGGTACTGACATGGATAGAGAAGTGGTTGGCAGACAGGAAACAAAGAGGAGGGATTAACGGGTCCCTTTCAGAATGGCAGACAGTGACTAATGGGGTACCGCAAAGCTCGGTGCTGGGACTGCAGCTATTTACAATATACATTAATGATTAAGATGAAGGGATTCAAAGTAACATGAGCAAATTTGCAGATGACGCAAAGCTGGGTGACAGTGTGAACTGTGAGGAGGATGCCATGAGGATGCAGAGGGACTTGGACAGGTTGGGTTAGTGGGCAGATGCATGGCAGATGCAGTTTAATGTGGATAAATGTGAGGTTATCCACCTTGGTGACAAGAACAGGAAGGCAGATTGTCTGAATGGTATCATTGGGGAAAGATGAAGTACAAAGAGATCTGGGGGTCCTTGTTCATCAGTCACTGAAAGTAAGCACACAGATTCAGCAGGCAGTGAAGTAAGCTAATGGCATGTTGGGCTTCAAAACTAGAGGAGTTGAGTACAGGAGCAAAGAGGTCCTTCTGCAGTTGTACTAGACTGAAGTGAGACCAAACCTGGAGTATTGTGTGCAGTTTTGGTCTCCAAATTTGAGGAAGGACATTCTTGCTATTGAGGGAGTGCAGCTTAGGTTCACAAGGTTAATTCCCGGGATGGCGGGACTGTCATATATTGATAGAATGGAGCAGCTGGGCTTGTATAGTCTGGAATTTAGGATGGAAGGGGATCTTATTGAAACATATAGGATTATTAAGGAATTTGACACACTAGAGGCAGGAAACACGTTCCTGATGTTCGGGGAATCCAGAACCAAGGGCCACAGTTCAAGAATAAGGCATAGGCCATTTAGAGATGAGGAAAAACTTTTTCACCCAGAGTTGTGAATCTGTGGAATGATCTACCTCAGAAGGCAGTGGAGGCTAATTCTCTGGATGCTTTCAAGAGAGGGTTTGATAGAGCTATTAATGATAGCGGAGTCAGGGGATATGGGGAGAAGGCAGGAACGGGGTACTGATTGTGGATGATCAGACATGATCATATTGAATGGCTCGAAGGGCCTACTCCTGCACCATTTGTCTATTATTGTAACATGTCAGAGATAATGGGATGGAACATTTTAAGATCAGCGGCAGATTTAAATGTGTGGGGGTTGGAAATATTGTCTCTACTGTGGGGAGAAGAAAAATAAAACCTGAAATGTATGATGGCCTTTAATAAATTCTACAAGAATAGCAGTAAAAAGAATGTGGAACTCACAGGGTGGCCTGAAGACAATATTGCAGATATATTTAAGTTGAAGTAGGATATATACATGAGGTTTCCTGGAATTTGGGTCATTATTGTCGGATGTGGTGAGTAGATGGAACATTGACCCAGTACTGAATTACTGGTAAATGCAGCATTTATTTCAGAAATTTAACGCACCATTTTGTGACTGTGCACTTTCACTTCGCCAAACTGTAGTGTAACCCCTCACCTTCAGAAATATCACACCGTCCTTGTGGTCTATCTGTCCCTGTAATTTTGATAGGTCCTCCTGAATGGAATTTAAATTCTCTTGAATCTCTTGAAGATTTTTCTCCATTGTTTTTACAATCTTCGCCTCTTCTTCTCGGACATCTCCGAGTAACCGCTGCTCTTTCTCAGTGAGAATCTGGTGCAGTTCAGCAAACTGGGATGTGATCAGTGACTGAAGGTTGTGTGACTCTTCCTGTCAGATGAAAGATGCAAATCAATATAAACCACGTCAAAGCAAAACTGGCAAAGTCTATAGCAATATTGGAAAAATCAAGACACATTCTGGACCACAAATCATTACATACTTTGTATAATACACTCATATTGCCATATCTGAGTTACTGTGTGGAGATATGGGGTAACACCTACAAAACCAACCTACAGCCGTTATACACATTACAAAAAACAGCAATAAGAATTATCAATAACGTTGGATATCTTGAACATACCAATTTATTATTCTTAAAGTCACATACACTGAAGTTCAACGATATGGTTAAATTTAAGACTGCGCAAATCATGTACAAAGCAAGAAATAATTTACTTGCACGAAATATACAAAAACTGTTTATGGAAAGGCAGGGTGGGTATAATTTGAGAGGGGAACATAATTTAAAAAAACTCTTAAACAGAACAACTTTTAAAGGTATGTGCATAGCAATCTGTGGTGTGAATTTGTGGAATGGTCTGGAACAGGAGATAAAACTTAGCACAAGCAGAATTCAGTTTAAAAAGATGTATAAAAACACTTGTTTAAAGGGATATTGGGATGAGGATAGGTGAGTGGGATATTTGTTATACTGATTGTATAGGGAAGGGTGATTATAGAGTGATGGGTTGTATATATGACTAAGATACTGTATAGTATATACGGGATTTCTATTTTTTTATTTTTTGTATGGCTTTGTAAATATTTGATTAGTGTTCAAATGTAACTAATTTGGTGTACATATAGTGGCTGGTGTACATATGGTGTACATATAGCTGCTAAATTTGTATAAGATAATTACAAGCAGTTGAATAAGGGGTGGGAATTAATAAGCTTTGGCTTCTTCCTGCTCCTTTTCGGACACATATGATTTCATTTATTTATTTATAGATATTGTTTATGACGCTATAAATATTCTTGTTTTGTTTTTTTATGCTGTTACTCTGCCGTGTTTCCTCATGACATGGAATGTGACAATCGGCTAATCAATGTCGAGTTCTGGATTGCAGAAATATGCCATTCGGCCCAACATGTCCATGCTGGGCTCTGTACGTATCTACACTAATCCCATTTACATTATTAAATCCATAGCTTTCATTACCTTGGCAATTTAAGTACTCGTCTTGATAATTATGAAATATTATATGAAAGTAACGCACAATCAAATAATTCCCATTTCCCCAGTATAATTCCCTGCAGCCTATTCCATTTCATGTGTCCATTAACCCTCAGTGGACAGAACCAGGTCATCAGCAGTAGCAGACACCAGCACCACTTAGAATGACAGACTTCATAGAGTCATACAGCAAGGTTGATTAGTAGGACTGGGTGTTACAATCCCTAAGATTTTCACTACAATTGACATTCTTGGGTATGACCACCAAGTGAATTTGCTAACAATCAGACACATCTTCAGTTGTGGACCTCAACGTCACTGGGTGTTTCGGCCTTTTATCACAAGACACCCTCAGTCAAGGCAGGCCCACCGCAGGGAGATCAGACCTCACCCCCCCCCCCCCCCCCCCCCCCCACACACAGCCCCCTCTCCCTGCTCCTGACGCCGGTCCCGGGACCCGACCCTTATACACACCCGTAGTGGAACCGGAGCAGATTGTCAGCCAGTTTACATTTTGAGTCTGGAAGAAAGGATAAAGTTTCTCCGTGAATTTGTTCCCAGTGAAGGTGTGGAGATGGGTCTTGGAGTCCGCGTCGCAAAATGAAACTGTCCCGGACTCGTAACTGAAATAAACTCCCACCCTCCCGGGGATGGGACGGGCGGGGAGAGGGGATGGAGGGGAGGTGAATGCTTGAAACCCTTCACCCAGGCACCACCCGATGCTCCAGACTCCAGTCTCCGCGGTCGGTGTGACCCCTCTCTTCCTCTCCACAGACTCTGCGGCAACTCCCACACTCCACCACATATTCCCCGCCACCTCCACCTCCCAGTAATGTCTCCCCGATGTGAATCCCTCTGATCCCAGCACACACAGACTGTATGTAAACCTCTTCCCCGTGTCAGGGAGACTCCTCCAGGTCTGGGTCGATCTCACCCTCTTCCGATCCTCAGACACCTCGAGCCGCGCATGAGCTGTTTCCACATCCAGGGTGACGGAGACTGGGGGGAGAAGCAGAGAATCAGAGAGTCCCCGGGGGTCGGGGGGAGACTCGGGAACAGGCGGGCGGACAACAGAAACCTTGCCTGGGGTTTCACCCACAACCACATCAGGTGGACAATAGACGTATTTCCTGGAGATTTTATCCAGGGAAGGAGAGGGGAATTTTGTGAGGTGGGGGGGGAAATGAAGTGGGCTTTTCAAATATGGAGGCAGATCGGAGCAAGAGGATATTGAGGTGAGTGGTAGTTTGAGGTTGTTAAAGAGGAGGTAGAGGTGTGGGGTGGAGTCACCATGATCATAGTGAATGGGAGGGGGAGACATGAGGGGCCAGACGACCTGCCCCTGTTTCTTTGAGTGGAGGGTGAGAGAGAGGGACGGGTGGCTTGGACCATGGAAAGAAGCAGAGGTTGAATGATCAGGTGTTAGACAGAATAGGTGGAGACTTGTGGTTGTAGGGTCGCTGAAAGAGAGGATTCACGGGTGGATTTGATGGGCGTGTACAACCAAGAACACGCTGATCTCATTGTGAACCAATATATGAACTTCACTCAGGGACTTGACAATGTTGCGCATGTATTCCCTAGGACATTGAGGGAAGTTAGTGTAGAAATAGCAGGGGCTATGGCAGAAATATTTCAAATGTCATTAGAAACGGGAATAGTGCCGGAGGATTGGCGTACTGCGCATGTTGTTCCATTGTTTAAAAAGGGGTCTAAGAGTAAACCTAGCAATTGTTGACGTCAGTGGTGGGCAAATTAATGGAAATAATACTTAGAGATAATATATATAAGCATCTGGATAAACAGGGTCTGATTAGGAACAGTCAACATGGATTTGTGCCTGGAAGGTCATGTTTAACTAATCTTCTTGAATTTTTTGAAGATGTTACTCGGGAAATTGATGAGGGTAAAGCAGTGGATGTTGTGTATATGGACTTCAGTAAGGCCTTTGACAAGGTTCCTCATGGAAGGTTGGTTAAGAAGGTTCAATGGTTGGGTATTATTGGTGGAGTAGCAAGATGGATTCAACAGTGGCTGAATGGGAGATGCCAGAGAGTAATGGTGGATGGTTGTTTGTCAGGTTGGAGGCCAGTGACGAGTGGGGTGCCACAGGGATCTGTGTTGGGTCCACTGTTGTTTGTCATGTACATCAATGATCTGGACGATGGTGTGGTAAATTGGATTAGTAAGTATGCAGATGATACTAAGATAGGTGGGGTTGTGGATAATGAAGTAGAGTTTCAAAGTCTACAGAGAGATTTATGCCAGTTGGAAGAGTGGGCTGAAAGATGGCAGATGGAGTTTAATGCTGATAAGTGTGAGGTGCTACATCTTGGCAGGACAAATCAAAATAGGACGTACATGGTAAATGGTAGGGAATTGAAGAATGTAGGTGAACAGAGGGATCTGGGAATAACTGTGCACAGTTCCCTGAAAGTGGAATCTCATGTAGATAGGGTGGTAAAGAAAGCTTTTGGTGTGCTGGCCTTTATAAATCAGAGCATTGAGTATAGAAGTTGGGATGTAATGTTAAAATTGTACAAGGCATTGGTGAGGCCAATTATGGAGTATGGTGTACAATTTTGGTCGCCTAATTATAGGAAGGATGTCAACAAAATAGAGAGAGTACAGAGGAGATTTACTAGAATGTTGCCTGGGTTTCAGCAACTAAGTTACAGAGAAAGGTTGAACAAGTTAGGGCTTTATTCTTTGGAGCGCAGAAGGTTAAGGGGGGACGATAGAGGTTTTTAAAATGATGAGAGGGATAGACAGAGTTGACGTGGAAAAGCTTTTCCCACTGAGAGTAGGGAAGATTCAAACAAGGGGACATGACTTGAGAATTAAGGGACAGAAGTTTAGGGGTAACATGAGGGGGAACTTCTTTACTCAGAGAGTGGTAGCTGTGTGGAATGAGCTTCTAGTGAAGGTGGTGGAGGCAGGTTCGTTTTTATCATTTAAAAATAAATTGGATAGTTATATGGATGGGAAAGGAATGGAGGGTTATGGTCTGAGCGCAGGTATATGGGACTAGGGGAGATTATGTGTTCGGCACGGACTAGAAGGGTCGAGATGGCCTGTTTCCGTGCTGTAATTGTTATATGGTTATATGGTTATATGTAAGGCTGGTCCAGAAAGTGAAGGCAGGTGGGATCCAAGGCGAGCTGGTGAAATGGATCACAATTGGCTTGGTGGTTGGAGGTAGAAGGTAGCGGTAGAAGGATGATTTTTCTGCTTGGAGGTCTGTGACTGGTGGAGTGCAGCAGAGATCGGTGCTGCAGCAGGGATATCAAATCAAGAGTGCAGGTTTATCTTGAGAACAAGGAATTTTAAAGTGGATCTGAGTAGTAAGTTTTCTTTACACTGAGAATTGTTGATATCTGGAAAATGCTACAGAGGAGGCGGTGGTGAGATCTAATCATTATATTTGAGGCACTTATCTAGGTGAGGTGCAGAAGAATACCAATGTAATGTCGGCAAATCGATTAGTAAAGCTGGGAAATAGGTGAACATGGACATGATAGGCCAAAGGGCCTGACGCCGTAATGTACAACCATGGCTCTCAGCTCCAAGAGCACTGAATGACTGAGTCACCACACCACTGGTGCAGGGAATTCCAAAGGTTCCCCAGTCTCTGCGTGCAGTAATGTCTCCTTATCTCTGTTCTACATGGTGCAGCCCACATTCTGAGAGGGTGCCCGTTCTCCAGACCCCTCAGACAGGGGAAACATCCTCCCTGCATCCAGCCCACTGAGCCCTGTAAGAACTTTGTGTTTCACTGAGATCTTCTCCTATACACCCGAATTCTCAAGTACACAGGCCCAGTCTACTCAATCTCACCCCGCACATCAAACTCATTGTCCCAGGAACAAGTATTGTTAATCTTTGCTGCATTTCCTCTGTGTCAAGTCTGTCTATTTATCGGTCCACAAGAGCATAGGAACACAAAAAAACAGGAGCAGGATTAGGATCCACTCCTCAGGCTTACCCCTCCATTCAATGTGATCATGGCTGATCTAAGCTGCCACCAATTCCTCTTCTGTGTGAGTTCACCATAATCTTAATTTTTAGATCAATCAATTAATTATTTGTAGCCAAGTTGCACATATCCAATAACTCAGCCTTTCACCACCACCTTGGGCACAACATTCCAGATATTCACTGCCCTCTGAGAGATGCAACTTCTACACACCGCATGAGTGGACTCTGTCTCCAGTCTGAAAAACAACCCTCTTCCAACATCCTCTGTCTGCGACCTTCAGGTAAATGTTGTATTCCATCGGCTAGTTCACCCCGGATTCCATGAGATCCAACTTTCCAGAGCGGCCTCTCATGCAGTGTGTAGAAGTTGCATCTCTCAGAGGGCAGTGAATATCTGGAATGTTGTGCCCAAGATGGTGGTGAAAGGCTGAGTGATTGGATATGTGCATAAATAATTGATTGATCGAATATGTAAGACCTCAGTGAAACACAAAGTTCTTACAGGGCTCAGTGGGCTGGATGCAGGGAGGATGTTTTCCCTGTCTGAGGGGTCTGGAGAATGGGCACCCTCTCAGAATGTGGGCTGCACCATGTAGGACAAAGATAAGGAGACATTACTGCACGCAGAGACTGGGGAACCTTTGGAATTCCCTGCACCAGTGGTGTGGTGACTCAGTCATTCAGTGCTCTTGGAGCTGAGAGCCATGGTTGTACATTACAGCGTCAGGCCCTTCGGCCCATCACGTCCATGTTCACCTATTTCCCAGCTTTACTAATCGATGTGCACACATTGCATTGGTATTCTTCTGCACCTCACCTAGATAAATGCCTCAAATATAATGATTAGATCTCACCACCACCTCCTCTGTAGCATGTTCCAGACATCAACCATTCTCAGTGTAAAGAAAACTTACTACTCAGATCCACTTTAAAATTCCTTGTTCTCAAGATAAACCTGCATTCTTGATTTGATATCCCTGCTGCAGCACCGATCTCTGCTGCACTCCACCAGTCACAGACCTCCAAGCAGAAAAATCATCCTTCTACCGCTACCTTCTACCTCCAACCACCAAGCCAATTTTGGATCCATTTCACCAGCTCGCCTTGGATCCCACCTGCCTTCACTTTCTGGACCAGCCTTACATGCGCAACATTGTTAAGTCCCTCAGTGAAGTTCATATATTGGTTCACAATGAGATCAGTGTGTTCTTGGTTGTACACACCCATCAAATCCACCCGTGAATCTGTGGAATTCTCTGCCACAGAAGGTAGTTGAGGCCAGTTCATTGGCTATATTTAAGAGGGAGTTAGATGTGGCCCTTGTGGCTTAAGGGATCAGGGGGTATGGAGAGAAGGCAGGGATGGGATACTGAGTTGGATGATCAGCCATGATCATATCGAATGGCGGTGCAGGATCGAAGGGCCAAATGGCCTACTCCTGCACCTATTTTCTATGTTTCTATGTCATAATTGAGAGGATGGAACTTAATGAAAAGACTGGGCAGGTCGTGGGATTTCATCTGTAGAAGTTTTCAGGAATGATGAGAGGGAATTTAATATTATCGGTGGATTTAAATGTGTGTGGATGAAATAATATCTCAAATTGAAGGGGAGACCAATAATCAAAGTTGAAATGTAACGTGGTCTTCAATAAATACCTAAAGGAATGCAGTCATGAGAACATGGACCTCACTTGCATTGGAGGGACTGAAGCCAACAGCAGAGATAAATTTAAATGCAAGTGGTGATAATTGCTCGGTTCTAAGCTTCCCCCCAGTCTAGTTTCAGTAAAAACACTGAATCAAGCACTTGAATCAATTAATTGTATTCTACCAAAAGCACGTCACAGATCACACACTGTACCTATCCCACCGTGGGTTCGATCCCTGCGTCTATCTGTTCAAGCCCTCTAGGCCTCGCACAGACAGAGGCACTCCAGGATGGTACCTGGTCCTGAGCGCTCTTCCAGAAGATCGGCCCTGAGCCTCGTGACCAGGGACTTTTATATGCCCCGCAAACTCGAGGGGCCGAACCACACGGGGGTTGTCTCTTAATCACCCAATTACAAATATCGATTAACCCCATACATAACAGGCATTTCCCTAACCCAATGATACAACAATTCAATACATTGTATTCACAACGGACTTCAAGATGAAGTCAACTTGGAAACATTTACCCTGATGAACAGAACTCTCAGACAAGGCTCAACACCCCATCCAATCAACACTTAGCAGAGTCAGACTCTGCAACATTATTTACAAGCTATTTACATGGTATATGTCTGGTTTGCAGCCATCCAATCCATTCTATGCATTTAGTACCAGATTGACAGGATTTGCAAGGCTTCCCATTCTTTGCTTGCAAATTGTAGCAAAGTTCCAGACTTCCTGACATCTCTTGCAGCCTGTCCCAGAGAGCAATTCCAATTTGACCAAATCTCCCAGCAAACCCTGAAACTTAACCCCATTTTGAAGTCCTGACTGGTCCAATTTAGCCAGGATTAACAGTGGGGTAAACACATTAGGGCTCATGGAATTTGGGATATAGTTACCGTGTGTGGAGAATAGATAGGAGGGATGATGAGTGGAACAGAAATCTTGACTGGTGTAGAATGGGATGTCATTCTATGGTGAAACAAGGTGCAGAAGCAAGGTGCAGAGCAAATTCACCCAAGGTGACCACCCACTGCTGCTGGGAACCGGATATAAATGATCAATCTGATGTGTGTGCCACAATTTCTAGATTTAAATGTTAATCCCCACAATGTGGTCATGGCTGATCTAGCCCAGGACTGAACTCCTCCTCTTTGCCCGATTTACGTCTATTACAATTACCAGATTTTTCAAAAATGTATCCTCTGTTTTAAAATATGTCTAACATGTAAAACCTCTCAGAGTCTCTAGTTTGGAGAATCCTAGATATTCACTGCCCTCTGTCCATTCGTGGTCCTTGGGATCAGATATAGGATCACCTGTCATTGTTCTAAACTCCACATAATATAAACATCTCTCTACATTCCGGCCAGAGGGTCCTGAGATCCCACAGATTCAGCGGGAGGCCAATTAGTTTCTGAACAACAACAGCTGGAACAGAGGGAACATTTACCAAGTTCCGAATTACTGGTAAATGCAGCATTTATTTCTGAAATGTCACCCACCATTTTGTGACTGCACTTTCACTTCATCAAACTGTAGTGTAACCCCTCACCTTCAGAAACACCACACTGTCTTTTTGATCCATCTGTTGCTGCAACTTTAAAAGTTCCTCCTGAATAGATTTTAAATTCTCTTGAATCTTTCCAAGATTTGTCTCCATTGTATTTAGAATCTTCTTCTCTTCCTCCCGGACATCTGCCAGTGTGCGCTGCTCTTTCTCAGTGAGAATCTGGTGCAGTTCAGCGTACTGGGATGTGATCTTGGACTGAAGGCTGTGTGACTGTTCCTGTGAAATAAGAGGTGAAGAACAATATATAATGTCACTGGTTGTGTTTCCTCACGACTTTAACGGTTACATTTGGCCTGTGCATTTTTTATTTACTTTGGCAATTCAATAGTTTGTCCAAGGTAGACAAAAATGCTGGAGGAACTCAGCATCTATTGAGAGAAGGAATAGGTGACGTTTCGTGTCGAGACCCTTCTTCAGACTTCCAAGGCATATAGACAGTTTGTCTAAAAGCTTCTGATATGTCGTGAGGGTAATGTTATAACCCATCAATCCTCTACCCCAATACAATTCCCTGCTGCCTATTCCTTTTCACGTGCCCATTAATTCCCATTTATCCGTCCACCACCCACTTTCCCAGGGATTATAACAGTCACCGATTGGCCATTGAACCAGCATGTATTGGGGACGTGGAAGGAATCCGACGCGGTCACAGGGAGAAGGCGTGAACCACACGGGCAGCACCCGAGGTCAGGATCGAACTCGCTCACCAGAACTCGGAGACAGCAGCACTACTTGTGTCACTGCGCTGCCCTACTATTACACGCATCACAGGGATCAAATCTACACAAGATCAGGAAATCAAAACTTAAAAGCCTCACCAGAACTCCAGAAATGTTCTGTTTCTGTTGCTGCTCCATTCGCTGGATCTCTGATTGCTTTTTTGTAAGAGACTGGATGGAAGATTTCGTCTGATCCTGGGATTGTGATTGAAAATCAGAGAATAAAAGTGTTAGATTATAAAGATGGAATTAAACAATGATGCGATCAAATTCGGTTTGCATTTACCTTGTATATTTGAACAGCTTCTTTAACCGGCATGAAGCGGTGATCTCTGTGTTCCCGCGCATCTCGACAAATCACACAGATCAGCTTCTTGTCAGTTTCACAAAACAGCTTCAGTTCTTCCTGATGTTCCTCGCACTGAAGTTTACTTTCCTTCTCTGTCCGATTCAGGCTCAGTGTTCGAGCTTTCTCAGACAGTCTCGCCAAGGCCCGATTCACCCTGAGGGTGCGGTCTGTAAACACCTCTCTACATTCCGGGCAGGAGTTTCTCACCCCCCTGTCCCAACTCTGTGTGATGCAGGAGCGGCAGAAGTTGTGCCCACACTCCAATATAACCGGATCGGTGAAGAAATCCAGGCAGATGGGACAAACTGCCTCCTCGGTTAAACTCTCGACCGGGTCTTTCGCAGCCATTTTAACCTCCACTTCCTGGTTCAAAACGCATTCCCATTCGCTGAAACTGCTGACGCCCTGCAGTAATTAATTGGAGCGCCGGAGGCTGAAGTGCATGGGATCAAGAGGTGAATGGATAGGGTGAATGCACAGTCTTTTACCCGGAGTAGTGGAGTCGGGAACTAGAGGACACAGGTTTGTGGTGAGAGGTGCAAGATTTAATCGGAACCTGAGGAACAATATTTTCACACAGAAGGTCGTGGGGAAATGGAACAAGCTGCCAGAGGAGGTAAGTGAGGCTGGACAGCGGCTGCTGCTGAACCCGCGGTCAATGGGGTTTTGGGCGCGAAATGGCCGCGGAACCATCAATGAAAGGGGCGGGGCCCGGCTGAGGGGAGGCGGAGCTCAGCCCCGTCAATCACAGCCCTGACCAGAAAGGCGATGTCATTTGTAATCAGCTTCGGGTAAATTTCATTCCCTTAAACTAAATACATCCGTGTTTCCTATCGTGAATTGTTCATTATATTAGGCTGCACAATAATATTCGTTCTATAGCAAACTCTGTTATTTTATTTAACAATCTCATGTGCAAACTTGAATTCAACTCAATGATTCAATTATACTCTATTGTCACATGTATCAAGGGACGGTGAAATTCTTTGTTTTTGCATGTAATCCGGTAAAATACAGACCTCACCCAGGCAGTACAGAGAGAGTCGCCACGTTTCTGGCGAGGACAAAGTTGCGATAAGTTCAGTGAATTCAACGTTATTTTCCCATCTTGGATTATTTTTTCCAATTTCATTCCCTGCTCCCATTTACACATCCTCAGTAAGACCTATACTGTCCTCGTCCGATCAACATCAACACCAATTCATTCACTCTGGCACAGCGGACTCGTAATTCTTCTAAGTTTGAGACATGCCAAACTTCCTCGGTCTTCTGAGGAAGTAGAGGCGTTTAGATGTAAAGGAGGCCACATCGACAGAACCGAGTGCCATAGACGAGGATAGAGGAGATGCAAGTGAATCTCTGCCTCCCATGAAAGGGCTGTTTGTGTTCCTGAATGGTGGTGAGGGTCGAGGTGTAGGGACAGAGTGGCGCCTCCCCTGGTGGGTTGTAGGGGAAAGCGCCTGGGGATGGGATGATGGGGTGAAAGATGAAGACCAGGGATCTCTACGCTTATTCTCTCTGGAGGGGAGGGAGGTGAGATCTGATGTGCGGATAGTGGTGGAGATACAAGTGAGGGCACCATCAATTGCAGTAGAGTTGAAGCCCTGTTTCCTGAAGAAAGAGGACACCTCCGATGTCTTGGAGTAGAAGACCTCTCGCTGTTCCCCCTCTGTGATCCCGAACCAGTCTGAAGAAAGGTCTCGACCTGAAACGTCACCCATTCCTTCTCTCCAGAGATGCTGCCTGTCCCACTGAGTTACTCCAGCTTTTTGTGTCTATCCCCGGTTTAAACCAGCATCTGCATTTCCTTCCTACACACCTCATCTAGAGCACTGATGCGGCGGAGACGGAGGAACTGAGAGAAGGGGATGGCATCCTCACAGGAGGCTGGGCTGGAGGAGGCACAGACTGGGTAGCTGTTGGAGTCAGTGCGTTTGTGGTCAATGTCCCGATGTCCAAGGAGAAATGGAGCCCACAATGATCCATTGTTGACTGTGGAAGAGATGATAATTATGGGACACGAATAGTAAAACTAGCGGGACGCCTATGGTGGGTAGGGGGAGAAGGAGGGAGAGGGAATGAAAGGGTTACTTGAATTTAGAGAAATCAATATGAATACCGCTGGGTTGCAAGCTGCCCAAGCGAAATATGAGGTGCTGTTCCTCAAATTTGCATGTGGCCTCACTCTGACAGTGGAGGAGGCCCAGGGCAGAAATGTCAGTATGGGAATGGGAATGGGAGTAAAAACGTTTGTAACCGTGAGATTGCGTAGGCCAAGGCGGATGCCCCACGCCAATTATCTCCCACAGACCCCGGTGCTGCCTCCCACCATCACCGACCAGGAGCGGCTCTGGGAACTCGAACGTGACCGGCTGCAGTTCACCCAAGGCAAGTTCACCGTGTGGTGGCTGCACCGTGGTGAGGGAGGGGGGGGTGGTACAGGGAGGGGACTGGAGGGGGGGGGAGGGAGAAGGGGGGGGGAGGGGCGGAGGGGAGACGAGACGGGAGGGGGGGGTGAGGGGAGACGGATGGTGAGAGGGAGTGGGGAGGGGATGGGGATGGGGAGAGAAGGGACGGGCAGAAAGCAGCCTCGAGATCTCACGGTCGAGTTTAGGGTGATCTCCCCCTTCTCATTGTACCCCTCATTACTTCCCCCCACCCACTTCACTCCCCCCCCCCCTCTCTCCCCCCACAGGTGTGCTGTACAACCAGTTCCTGTCGCAGGTGGACTTTGAGTTGCTGCGTGACTATGCGTGGGACCTGGGGGTGCTGGTGTGGGAGAATCCCCCCAAGCGGCTGATGGTGGTCACCCCCACCTGCCACCCCGACGTCAAACGCTTCTGGAAACGGCAGAAACACAACTGACCACCCGGGGAATCTCCCCACATTCACGCCCCTCCCCTCTCCCCCATTCCTGCCCCCCACCCCCACCCCCAAAGCCCAGACTAGAGTAACCCTCCCAGCTTTGTCTCCCCCTCCCGCACATTCAGTCTGAAGAAGGGTCTCAACCCAAACCGTCAGCTGTTCCTTTCTCTTCAGAGACGCTCACAAGTTATAGTAGTAGAATTAGGACATTCGGCCCATCGAGTCCACTCCACCATTCAATCATGGCTGATCTCTGCCTCCTAATCCCATTTTCCTGCCTTCTCCCCATAACCCTTGACACGCGTTCAGGTTGCCTGACCCGCTGAGTTACTCCGGCACTCTGTGTCCTCTCCATGTTCCCCAGAGATGCTGCCTGACCCGCTGAGTTACTCCGGCACTCTGTGTCCTCTCCATGTTCCCCAGAGATGCTGCCTGACCTGCTGAGTTACTCCGGCACACTGTGTCCTCTCCATGTTCCCTAGAGATGCTGCCTGACCCGCTGAGTTTATCGGGCACTTTGTCTCCATCTCCCACCCATATTCCACAAAGATAGACACAAAAAGCTGGAGTAATCAGCGGGACGGGCAGCATCTCTGGAAAGAAGGAATGGGTGACGTTTCGGGTCGAGACCATTCTTCAGACCTGCCTCTCCCGCTGAGTTACTCCGGCACTCTTTGCCCTGTCCATGTTCCCCAGAGATGCTGCCTGGATCCTCCCCTACCCCACACCCAGGTCGCGGGGAGGATTGCTGGGGGTGGGGGGGGGGGGGGGGGTCCACTGGGTCCAGTTCCCAGCACCCCCTCCCCAAGTTGGGCTGGGCAGCGGGAACCGTCCCACCCTCCCGACCACCCGTGATCCTGGGACCGGCGAAGATTCACCACCGACAGACGCGGCCGCTGTTTCTGTGTGTTTTTGCATTTTCTTAATAAAAGGTGGATGAAGGGAAGTCTGTCTCAGTGCACGTTGCCAACGCCAGCCCAGAGAACAGAGAACACGTTGTAAAATAAAACTTCATTCACAGAAGTATTCACGTGTACACACCAGCGCCCAGCGTTCAACACATTCATATTATGCAGGAAGGAACCGCAGATGCTGGTTTAAACCGCAGATACACACACACACACAAAATGCTGGAGTAACTCAGTGGGACAGGCAGTATCGTTTAGTTTAGACATACAGCACGGAAACAGGCCCTTCGGCCCATCGGATCCACACCGACCAGCGATCCCCGCACACTAACACCATCCTACACCCACTAGGGACAATTTGTACATTCATCAAGCCAATTAATCTACAAACCTGCACGACTGTGGAGTGTGGGGGGAAACAGAAGATCTCGGAGAAAACCCACGCAGGTCACGGGGAGAACGTGCAAACCCCGGACAGACAGCGCCCATAGTCGGGATCAAACCCGGGTCTCCGGAGCTGCATTCGCTGTAAGGCAGCAACTCTACCGCTGCGCCACCGTGACCGATTTGTGAAATTCTCTGCCTCAGGCCGATTCACTGGATGCGTTCAAAAGGGAGTTAGATGGAGCCCTTAGTGCTGGTGGAATCAAGGGATATGGGGAGAAGGCAGGAACGGGGAACTGATTGTGGATGAACAGCCATGATCACATTGAATGGCGGTCCTGGCTCGAAGGGCCGAATGGCCTCCACCTGCACTTATTGTCTATTTAGCGATGTATCCCATCTTGTCCCCCTCCCCTAAACCTCTCCTCTTCTCCCTCCCCTCCTTTCTCACCTCTCTTGCCCCCCACACCTCATGCCCTCTCCGCTTCCCCACCCTCCTCCCTTCCCACCCCTCAGCCACCCCCCCCTCACCAGGGAAAGGTTTTGAGGGATAGACACAAAGTGCTGGAGTAACTCAGCGGGTCAGGCAGCATCTCTGGAGAGAAGGAGTGGGTGACGTTTCGGGTGGAGATCCTTCTTCGGACTGAGAGTCGGGGGGAGAGTGAAACGAGAGATATAGACGGTGATGTAGAGAGATATAGAACAATGAATGAAGGATACGCACAAATAGTTTGCATGATACGGTGTTGTGCAATGTGTTGGGAGAATTGAGTAACGGACGAGGTGACGCCAGGTGGCAGCCTGTTTCAACTTCCTCATTCGGGAGGAAGTGGATGTACTTGTGGATACAAGGTGCTGGAGTAACTCAACGCTTTGGGTATCATTCTTGGGGGAAACCAGCTGAGTTACTCACTTTGCACTTTGCGAAATTGCTCGCAATTTGTTTAATTTGACGACACAGAGTGGAAACGAGCCCCTCGGTCCACCAAGTCTACGCCGACCAACAGTCTCCGCACAATAACACCATCCTACACGCACTTCGCGTAACTCAATTCAATCTCCCTCATATATACCAATTTCTAAAACACCTCTATCCATCTATCCGCTATAAATATTATGTCGGATCTTATTTGTAAATACATTTTAGTTGATATCTAATTCAAAAGTAAGATCTTGACCACTGCCGATGTTATTCCGCCCTTCTATCTCCACCTATCCCCAAACTCGCCTTTACGCCGCTGTTGAATTCCGCACCAACACCGCTTGTGTCACGTTGTTACTCGGGGGGAGTTTAGACCAGGGGGAGCCCGGAGCTCAGGACCCGCCGCCCACCCGCGGCGGCTGCTGAACCCGCGGGAAGGGAGATTGTTTCAATCTTTATATTTTCACTAAAGTAATTTCTGTTCCGTTGCCGGACGCGGTTAACGTGTTAAAATGAACGGATCGACAGACAGACAGCTCTGATTTCAGTCGCTGTTTATTTCACTCTTCCCACATTTACATTTTTTTTACACACCCGGAGCGGAACCGGAGCAGATTCTCAGCCAGTTTCCATCCCAAGTCCCGAAGAAAGGATAAAGTTTCTCCGTGAATTTATTCCCAGTGAAGGTGTGGAGATGGGACTTGGTGTCCGCGTCGTAAAATGAAACTGTCCCGGAATCGTAACTAAGATAAACTCCCAGCCTCCCGGGGATGGGAGGGGCGGGGAGACGGGATGGAGGGGAGGTGAGTGCATCAAACTCGTCATCCCAACCTTGCCCGATGCTCCAGACTCCAGTCTCCGGGGTCAGTGTGACGTCTCCCTTCCTCTCCACAGACTCTGCGGCGACTCCCAGACTCCACCACTCACTTCCCGCCACCTCCACCTCCCAGTAATGTCTCCCCGATGTGAATCCCTCCGATCCCAGCACACACAGACTGTCTGTAAACCTCTTCCCGGTGTCAGGGAGACTCCTCCGGGTATCGGTACATCTCACCCTCTTCCGATCCTCAGACACCTCGAGCTCCGCATGTGCTGTTTCCACATCCAGGGTGACGGAGACTGGGGGGAGAAGCAGAGAATCAGAGAGTCCCCGGGGGTCGGGGGGAGGCTCGGGCAGCGCGGCCCCGGGACCGGGGGAGAAGCCGCTCGGCCTCAGGCACAGGCGGGCGGACAACTGAAATCTTGCCAGGGATTTCACCCCAACCACATCCGGTGGACAACAGACATATTTCCCATTGTTTTTATCCAGGGATGGAGAGGTGGAATTTCGTGCGGTGGGGGAGGGCGGACGGGGAGGACGAGTGCGGAGAGTGAGGAGGATTGCGAGATTGCAGTGGGGATGGAGAAATGAAGTGGGCTATTCAGATATGGAGGCAGATTGGAGCAAGAGGATATTGAGGTGAGTGGTAGTTTGAGGTTAGAAACATAGAAAATAGGTGCAGGAGTAGGCCATTCGGCCATTCGAATCTGCACCGCCACTCAAAATGATCATGGCTGATCGTCCAACTCAGTATCCTGTACCTGCCTTCTCTCCATACCCTCTGATCCCGTTAGCCACAAGGGCCACATCTAACTCCCTCTTAAATATAGCCAATGAACTGGCCTCAACTACCTTCTGCGGGAGAGAATTCCAGAGATTCACCACTCTCTGTGTGAAAAAGGTTTTCCTCATCTCGGTCCTAAAAGATTTCCCCCTTATCCTTAAACTGTGACCCCTTGTTCTGGACTTCCCCAACATCGGGAACAATCTTCCTGCATCTAGCCTATCGAACCCCCTAAGCATTTTGTAAGTTTCTGTAAGATCCCCCCTCAATGTTCTAAATTCTAGCGAGTACAAACCGAGTCTATCCAGTCTTTCTTCATATGAAAGTCCTGACATCCCAGGAATTAGGTTGTTAAAGATGAGGTAGAGGTGTGGCGTGGAGTCACCATGATCATAATGAATTGGGGGAGACATGAGGGGCCAGATGACCTGCCCCTGTTTCTATGAGTGGAGGGTTAGGGGCAGGGAGGGGTGGCTTGGACCATGGAAGGAAGCAGAGGTTGAATGATCGGGTGTCAGACAGAATGGGTGGAGACTTGTGGTTGTGGCGTCGCTGAAAGAGGGGATTCACGGGTGGATTTGATGGGTGTGTACAACCAAGAACACACTGATCTCATTGTGAACCAATATATGAACTTCACTGAGGGACTTGACAATGTTCCGCATGTAAGGCTGGTCCAGAAAGTGAAGGCAGGTGGGATCCAAGGCGAGCTGGTGAAATGGATCCAAAATTGGCTTGGTGGTTGGAGGTAGCGGTGGAAGGATGAGTTTTCTGCTTGGAGGTCTGTGACTGGTGGAGTGCACTAGAGATCGGTGCTGCAGCATGGATATCAAATCAAGAGTGCAGGTTTATCTTGAGAGCGAGGAATTTTAAAGTGGATCTGAGTAGTAAGTTTTCTTTACACTGAGAGTCGGTGATATCTGGAACATGCTGGCGAGATCTAATCATTATATTTTAGGCACTTATCTAGGTGAGGTGCAGAAGAATACCAATGTAATTTGGGCAAATCGATTAGTAAAGCTGGGAAATAGGTGGACATGGACATGGACATGATGGGCCGAAGGGCCTGATTCTGTAATGTACAACCATGGCTCTCAGCTCCAAGACAAATGAATGACAGTCTCCACAGCCACCTGTGCAGGGAATACCAAAGGCTCCCCAGTCTCTGCGTGCAGTAATGTCTCCTTATCTCTGTCCTACAAGGTGCATCCCACATTCTGAGAGGGTGCCCGTTCTCCAGGCCCCTCAGACAGGGGAAACATCCTCCCCACATCCAGCCCACTGAGCCCTGTAAGAACTTTGTGTTTCACTGAGATCTCCTCCTATACACCTGAATTCTCGAGTACACAAGCCTAGTCCACACAATCTCACCGCGCACAACTAAATCATTGTCCCAGGAACAAGTATTGTTAATCTTTGCTGCATTTCCTCTGTGTCAAGTCTGTCAATTTATTGTTACACAGGAGCATAGAAACACAAGAAAACAGGAGCAGGATTAGGATCCGCTCCTCCGGCTTGCCCCTCCATTCAATGTGATCATGGCTGATCTAAGCTGGCAGCAATTCCTCTTCTGTGTGAGTTCCCCATAATCTAAAATATTGGATCTATCAAATATTTATTTGTAGCCAAGTTGCACATATCCAATAACTCAGCCTTTCACCACCACCTTGGACCCAACATCCCAGATATTCACTGCGCTCTGAGAGATGCAACTTCTACACACCGCATGAGAGGCCGTTCTGGAAGGTTGGATTTCATAGAATCCGGGGTGAACTAGCCGATGGAATACAACATTTACCTGAAGGTCGCAGACAGAGGATGTTGGTAGAGGGTTGTTTTTCAGACTGGAGACCACTGTTGTTCCTTATTTATATACATGATTGGGTGTGTATGTAGGTTGCACGGTTGGTCAGTTTGCAGCTGGAACTAAAATTGGTGACATTGTGGAGAGTGAAGAAGGTTATCTGAGAGTAAATGGGATCCCTGTGAACTGGGCCAATGGGCTCAGGAACGGCAGGTGGGATTTATTCATGTGAAGGTGAGGTGATGCACTTTGCTGAGACAAACCAGGGCAGGACATACACAGTAAACGGGGAACTTTATAGAACTGAGAGATCTCGGGCTGTAGGCACACAGTGCCATGGAAGATGCAACAGTGACAGGCAGGGTGGTGAAGAATGTGTTTGTCACTCATGCTTTCATAGGTCAGGATATTAAATACAGCGTTTGACACAATACGGTTTTTAGCAAATTAGAGAGGGTGCAAATGGTTTACAATAATTTCATCAGGTCTGAAGGGCTGGGTTATAAGGAGACGTTGGACAGACAGGGACATTTGTCTTTGGAGCCCATCCGGCTATTTTTATAGATGTTTTCACAGATAGGATGAATAGCCTAGTATTTTACCCAAGGTAGGAGAGTCTAAACCCAGAGTGCATCAGTTTAAGGTGAGAGTGGAAACAGTAAAAAGGAGCAGCTTTTTCAGTCAATGCGTAGTGTATGTATGGAACAAACTGACAGAGGAAGTGGACAAGGCAGCGACAATGACGACATTTTACAGTCAGTTGGTCAGAGACATGAATAAGAAAGACTTGCAAGAATATGTGTCAGACTCAGGCAAGTGGGACTAGCTTGGTTGGGCAACTTGGTTGGCATAGTCATGTTGAGTTAAAGGGCCTGTTTCTGTGCGATATCTCTCTCTGATTCTGTGATGCTTTTCTGCAGCTGTGTTTGGTGGAAGATCAAATCTTCAATTTCCCTTGAGTCCAAAATACCATTAATGTTTGCATCTACACATTAACTTAAAGATTCCAGAAACAAGAACAATGCAAAATGTATAAGCTTTACCTTGCTTGATGCCATCAGGTGTTTCTGCCAATACCGTGTTGTACAAAAAAGGATTATCAAATTTTTCAATCAGCAAGTTATCATCTACCACTGACAGTGGTTTGGCTTCATCACGAACCCTGCAAATATTTAACAGCAGGATATCATCTGAGCATTAGAAATATATTCAGCAAAACCTTACAATGCTTCAGTCAAGACAATGTCCTACCTTTGCTTGCGACCAGCTTCCTCCTGAAATAAATAAAACACAAATCTCAATTGACTGAGGGACCAAATTTCTACAACCCTCTGATAATTCCCATTTCCCAACTCTTATTGCCGCTGCCATGCAGACAGAAAGCGGATATTGCCGCAGAGATGTAGAACGATGGGGGAAAGCACAAGGAATGTTCATGGGAATGACGTCATAACTGAGAGGATGGAACTCAATGCAAAGATAGACACAAAAAGCTGGAGTAACTCAGCGGGACAGGAAGCATCTCTGGAGAGAAGGAAGGGGTGACGTTTCGGGTCGACCCTTCTTCAGGCTTCAGACCTCGACCCAAAATGTCACCCATTCTTTTTATCCGGAGATGCTGCCTGTCCCGCTGAATAACTCCAGCTTTTTGTGTCTATTTTCAGCATTTGCAGTTGCTTCTTACACAGAACTGAATGCAAAGACTGGGCAGGTTGTATGATTTTATGTGGAGAAAATGTCAGGAATGATAGGATAGGATTTAAGGTTATCAGTGGATTTAAATGGGTGGGGGTGAAATAATATCTCTACTTGTGGGGAGACCAAAAATCAAAGCTGGAATGTAACATGGTATTCAACAAGTACTGAAAATAATGCAGTTGGAAACATGGACCTCACTTGCATTGGAGGGACTGAAGCCAACAGCTGAGATACATTTAAGGACAAGCGGGATAAACACGTGACGTCCTGGAATTTGGGGTATTGTTACCGGGTGTGGGGAGTAGATGGGAGGGATGATGAGTGGAGCAGAAAACTTGACTGGATAGGATGGGCCAAATGGCCTGTCTATGGTGTAGAATGGGATGTCATTCTATGGTGAAACAAGATGGACAAAACAAAAAGAGCGAATTCCCCCAAGGTGACCACCCACTGCTGATGGGAACCGGATATAGATGATCAATCTGATGTGTGCGCCACATTCTAGATTTCAATGTTAATCCCCATGGCTGATCTAGCCCAGGACTAAACTCCTCCTCTTAGCCCCATTCTCTTCAATTACAATCCCCCGAATTTTCAAAAATGTATCTTCCTCTGGTTTAAATACGTATCACAGGTTAAACCTCTCAGAGTCTCTTGGTTGGAGAATTCCCGATATTCACTGCCCTCTGCCCATTCCTGGTCCCTGGGATCAGATATAGGATCACCTGTCATTGTTCTGAACACTACAGAATACAAACAACTCTCTACATTCCCGCCAGACAGTCCTGGGATCCCATAGATACAGCGGGAGGCCAATTAGTTTGGGGAAAAACAACAGCTGGAATAGATTAAACATTTACTCAGTTCTCAATTACTGGTAAATGCAGCATTTATTTCTGAAATTTCACCCACCATTTTGTGACTGTGCACTTTCACTTCACCAAACTGTAGTGTATCCCCTCACCTTCAGAAACACCACACTGTCTTTTTGATCCATCTGTTGCTGCAACTTTAAGAGTTCCTCCTGAATGGATTTTAAATTATCTTGAATCTTTCCAAGATTTGTCTCCATTGGATTTAGAATCTTCTTCTCTTCCTCCCGGATATCTGCCAGTGTGCGCTGCTCTTTCTCAGTGAGAATCTGGTACAGTTCAGCAAACTGGGATGTGATCTTTGACTGAAGGTTGTGTGATTGTTCCTGTGAAATAAAAGATGAAGATCAATATATAATGTCACTGGTTGTGTTTCCGCGCGACTTTAACGGTGACATTTGGCCAGTGCATTTTTTATTTGCTTTGGCAATTCAAGTTTGTCAAAGGTTGACAAAAATGCTGGAGGAACTCGGCGGGTGAGTCAGCATCTATTAAGAGAAGGAATAGGCGAGGTTTCGGCTCGAGACCCTTCTTCAGACTTCAGAAATGTCGTGAGGGTAATGTTATAGGGAGGTTTCACGGCAGTCGGGTCACGACCCATGACCCATATTGTTGCTACGCTACGCCAAGTGGAGTACACGCGATGAACTGCAGTTGGCACTTACCATTGTTTCCAGCGTAGCGGGCCGGTTAAAACCCGCTGAAATTGTCAATTTTTGCGCTGTAAATAATTATGGAAATCGGGATAAGCGTGAGAGACATTTAGCCTACTTCAGAATTCCAAAAGTGAGGAGAAATGACGGTAGATAGAAGCGAGAGCTGAAGGGACAACAACAGCCAGAGTGATTGGCGAACATTGACCGTTTGCTCACTGCATTTCATCAACTAAGGCATTATTTGTGTTTTTTCTTGAATCCTTTTGCACCTAAAAAGTTTCAGAAGTGATAAATCTGGCTGTAAAATTTTAAAATCGCCCATGTTTCTCAAGTGGGTTTTTACATACACAAAGGAAACGCCCCCGAAGCAAAATTTACAGCCAGATTTATCACTTCTGAGACTTTTTAGATAACAAAGGAATCAAGAAAAAACACAAGTAATGCCTTACTGTTGATGAAATGCAGTGAGCAAACGCGATAATTCCCAATATTTTCAATTCCGATATCTGCACGGCCAATGTTCACCAAGCACTTTAGCTGTTGTTGTCCCTTCAGTTCTCGCTTCTTCTTACTTTCATTTCGCTTCACTTTTGGAATTCTGAAGTTGGGTACGTGTCTCTCACACTTACCCCGACTTCCACTTTTTTACAGCGCAAACATTCAACATTTTGGCGGTTTTAACAGGTAAGAAAGTACGCGTTTCTTGCATTAATAACATATACCGTAAGTTACGGATGTCCTCCAGATGGATTGAGCGGCTCCGTGCGTCAAGCCCTATGACCCAGTGACCTTACGTGCAACCCCCCCTATAACATATCAATCCTCTACCCCAATACAATTCCCTGCTGCCTATTCCTTTTCACGTGCCCATTAATGCCCATTTATCCGTCCACCACCCACTTTCCCAGGGATTATAACACTCACCGATTGACCATTGAACCAGCGTGTATTGGGGACGTGGAAGGAATCCGACGTGGTCACAGGGAGAAGGCGTGAACCACACGGGCAGCACCCGAGGTCAGGATCGAACCCGCTCACCAGAACTAGGAGACAGCAGCACTACTTGTGTCACTGCGCTGTCCTATTATTACACGCATCACAGGGATCAAATCTACACAAGATCAGGAAATCGAAACTGGAAACTCTCACCAGAACTCCAGAAATCTTCTGTTTCTGTTGCTGCTCCATTCGCTGGATCCCTGATTGCTTTTTTGTGAGAGACTGGATGGAAGATTTCGTCTGATCCTGGGATTGTGATTGAAAATCAGAGAATAAAAGTGTTAGATTATAAAGATGGAATTCAACAATGATGCGATCAAAATCGGTTTGCTTTTACCTTGTAGGTTTCAACAGCTTCTTTAACCGGCATGAAGTTGTGAGACTTGTGTTCCCGCCCAGCTGCACAAATCACACAGATCAGCTTCTTGTCAGTTTCACAAAACAGCTTCAGTTCTTCCTGATGTTCCTCGCACTGAAGTTTACTTTCCTTCTCTGTCCGATTCAGGCTCAGTGTTCGAGCTTTCTCAGACAGTCTCGCCAAGGCCCGACTAACCCTGAGGGTGCGGTCTGTAAACTGCTCTCTACATTCCCGGCAAGATTTTCTCCCCTCCCTGTCCCAACTCTGGGTGATACAGGAGCGGCAGAAGTTGTGCCCGCACTCCAGTGACACCGGATCGGTGAAGAAATCCAGGCAGATGGGACAAACTGCCTCCTCGGTCCAACCTTCGACCTGCTCTTTCGAAGCCATTTTAACATTTGATTTTAACCATCCACTTCCTGGTTTAAAACGCATTCCCATTCGCTGAAACTGCTGACACTGCGCACGCAGCCGTCTCGGGGAATGAATGTAATTCTGCTGCAAGTGTTCAGTGTGAAGATGCAGAAACATGGAACTGCAGATGCTGCTTCACAACAAAAAGGCACAAAGTGCTGGATTAACTCAGCGGGTCAAGTAGCACCTCTGGAGAACATGGACAGGTGATGTTTCGGGTCTGGACCCTTCTTCAGACTGATTGTAGGGGCGGTGGGTGGGAGATGGAAGAACGATGGAAGGAACGGGGCAGGACAAAGCCTGGCTGGTAATAGGTTGACACAGTTGAGGTGGAGAGGGGGGAGTTGATCGGCAGACGGTTGGACAAAGTCCAGAGATGAAAGACAGAAAGTGTGTGACAAAATGATCAGGACTTGCGAATTGTGTCCTGATCTTCAAACACTCTTCTCCTCAGACGGCCAAAGGTTGTGCAGGTGCACTGAAGGCGCTGGTGAATTTCACCATCAATGTCTGCCTTCCTCTGGGAAGAGGAGCGCCGGCCACAGGACCCGAGGGTCACCATCGTTACGACCATTTTAAAGGAAGGAGACAAATCCACCCGCGGAAACTATGGAGGGTTCTTCTCCCGCTCTCGACCGCAGGGAGGGGTCAGTTACACATTAAACTGTCCTGAATATAGATGAAAGCGGAGAGTAGCGATTGGGACAATATAAGGCAGGATAAAGAGCTGGGAAAACTGCAGAGTATATTCACGAAGATGGTGCCAGGATTTGAGGGCCAGAGCGAAAGGGAGAGGTTGGGCAGGGAATATTTATTAATTGGAGCGCCGGAGGCTGAAGTGCATGGGATCAAGAGGTGAATGGATAGAGTGAATGAACAGTCTTTTACCCGGAGTAGTGGAGTCGAGAAGTAGAGGACACAGGTTTGTGGTGACAGGTGCAAGATTTAATCGGAACCTGAGGAACAATATTTTCACACAGAAGGTCGTGGGGAAATGGAACAAACTGCCAGAGGAGGTAAGTCAGGCTGGACAGCAACGTGTGGGTGGGATTTAAGACCCGGGGGAGCCCGGAGCTGTGGAACAAACAATGAAAGGGGAGGGGCCCGGCTGAGGGGAGGCGGAGCTCAGCCCCGTGAATCACAGCCCTGACCAGAAAGCCGATGTCATTTGTAATCAGCTTCGGGTAAATTTCATTTCCTTAAACTAAATAAATCCGTGTTTCCTATCGTGAATTGTTCATTATATTAGGCTGCACAATAACATCACTTCTGCAGCAAACACTGTAATGAAGAAGTACCGAAACGTCACCCATTCCTTCTCTCCAGAGATGCTGCCTGTCCCGCTGAGTTATTCCAGCATTGTGTGTTTATGTCTGTCTTCGGTTTAAACCAGCATCTGCAATTCCTTTCTACACACTATAATTCTATTTAACAGTCTCATGGTCAAACTTGAATTCACTCAACGACTCAATTATACTCTATTGTCACATGTACCTAGGCGCGGTGAAATGCTTTGTTTTTGCATGCAATCCGGTAAAATACAGACCTCACCTGGGCGGTACAGAGAGAGTGGCCACGTTTCTGGCGCCGACTAGCTTGCGAGAAGTTCATGGAACAGTCTATATTTCCCCGCAGCGGTGAACCAGGCCCCGCCGCACCAGGCAACAGGCGCCCCCGCGCCGGGTCCCCCTTCGTTCTCGGCTGCCCCTCGCCGGATTGCTCTCGGCTTGGAATGATTCAGGGCTATTTTCCCAGCGTGGAAAAGTCAATGACGGGACGACATATATTTTAACACAGTAGGGGGATCTTTCAAGGAGATGTGCGGGGCATGTTTTATTACGCAGGGTGGTGGGTGCCTGGAACGCGCTGCTGGAGTGGTGGCCGATGCACATACGGAGGAGACATTGCAGTCTGATGTGGGCTGAAGGAAATGTCCTGGTTCTATGTGGCCGTCAACAAAACCGACAGGTTCATTAGAGCTCCTATTCTCAGCTCCTTACCCACAACCATTAGATTCTTGAACCGACCTGCACTGCCCGCGTTTGGCCCATATCCCTCTAACCTGTCCTATGCAAGTACCTGTCTAAATGCTTCTAAAACGTTGCAATAGAACCGGCCTCAACTACCTCCTCCTGGGAAAAACTGCAGAGTAGATTTACGAAGATGGTGCCAGGATTTGGGGGCCAGAGCGAAAGGGAGAGGTTGGGCAGGGAAGGATTTATTAAATTAATCTATTGAACATTGGAAAATGATCACCAATGCGTCCACTATTTCTAGAGCCACCTCCACGAGGACCCTAGGATGCAGACCATCAAGCCCAGGGGATTTATCATCCTTCAGTCCCACTACTATTTCTCGCCTAATGAAAATGTCTTTCAGTTCCTCTACCCCCTTAGATCCTCTGTCCTCCAGTACATCTGGGAGATTGTTTGTGTCTTCCTTAGTGAACACAGATCCGAAGTACCTATTGCGGACGATGCATCATGTGCGGACGACTCAACCATCATAGGATTCATCACCAACAACCAAGAAACTGAATACCGTGCACAGGTCAACCAAGCAGTGACCTGGTGCACAGACCATGATCTCTTACTCAACTCATCAAAAACAAAATAACTCATCATCGACCCAAGACGCCAGCCATCCCCCAAAACTCCTGTGCTCATTAAAGGTGAATCCATCTCCATCACTGATACATTCAGACTCCTTGGAACCCACATCAGCAACAACCTCAAATGGAGGACATACGCAGACCACATCTATGGAAAAGCCCAGCAAAGACTTTTCCATCTCCGACAGCTCAGGAAATTCAGAGTAAGGTCTCATCTCATGCTCCGCTTCTATACAGCCATCATCGAAAGCATCCTCACTTCATCCATCACAGTCTGGTTCGGCAGTCTCGACTCACTCTCGCGGAAGAAATTACAGCGCATCATCAACAGAGCATCCAAAATTATTGGCTTACCCCTACCATCCCTTGAATCACTTTACGACAAACGGACACTACACAGAGCCCGCAAGATCATCTCTGATCCTACTCACCCTGCACACTATGCCTTTCAGCTACTGCCCTCTGGGAGGCGTTACAGAACAATTGCCTCCAAAACAAACCGCTTCAAAAACAGTTTCATTCCCACTGCAATTAACATTTTAAACTCTGTACGGTGAGGAATAAGAATAAGCATGACCCTTATGTATCATGTAATGTGTCTGTCTGTATGTATATCTATGTTATATGTTTAATGTTTGATGAAATGTTGGAACCTGTACCGAGCTGTACTGATAACAAATTCCACCAGCCTGGCTGTGTGGTCATTAGAATACAATAGAATACAATACAATACAACTCTTCTGCCATTTCTTTGTTGCCCATAATAATTTCACCCGTGTCTGCCTTCAAGGGACCCACATTTGACTTTGCTACTATTTTTCCCTTAACATATCTAAAGACGCTTTTACTGTCCTTCTTTATATTCCGGGCCAGCTTCCCTTCGTACTTCATCTTTACAGCCCGTATTGCCCGTTTTGTTTCCTTCTGTTGTCCTATGAAAGTTTCCCAATCCTCTGGCTTCCGGCTACTCTTTGCTGTGTTATACATCTTTTCTTTTAGTTTTATTCTATCCCTAACTCCTCTTGTCAGCCACGGTTGCCTCCTACTCCCCTTAGATTCTTTCTTCCTTTTTGGAATGAAACGATCCTGCGTTTTCCGGATTATGCCCAGAAATTCCTGCCATTGCTGTTCCACCATCATTCCTGCTAGGATCCCTTTCCAGACTACCTTGGCCAGCTCCCCTCTCATGCCTTCATAGCCCCCTTCTTATACTTCTTCTCCTTCTTCTCTTTATTTTTATACTGTCCTTGACTTCCCTTGTCAGTCCATTGCTCCCCTTCGAATCTCTCTTCCCGTTTGGAACAGAGCTTTTAAGGCATATATTCGTGGACAAATTATTTCATACTCCACGGGATCTAAAAAAACAACTAAAAATGAAACACGTATATTGCCTGATGAGATTAAAGAAATCGATTAAAAATATTCAATAGCTCCTAGTCTAGAGCTCTATAAGAATAGAGTTGAACTTCAACTGAGAAATGAGTTGTTATTAGTATCACCGATTGAGAATCAGCTACTTAAAACCAAAAGTCAATTTTATATACATGGCGATAAATCTGGCAAATTACTGGCCAATCAGTCAAAAGCTGTGTCAGCCAAACGTCAGATTATTAAAGTGAGTAAACGGGATGGTACATTGACTGTAGACCATGATTAAATTAATAAACCCTTTCAGGAATTTTATACCTCCCTATACCATTCAGAATTTCCTACTGATTCCAATATAATGCATGATTTTTTAAACGTAGAAATTAGGTGCATTTGAGCATGCACCGCCATTCAATATGATCATGGCTGATCATCCAACTCAGTATCCTGTACCTGCCTTCTCTCCATACCCCCTGATCCCTTTAGCCACAAGGGCCACATCTAACTCCCTCTTAAATATAGCCAATGAACTGGCCTCAACCACCTTCTGTAGCAGAGAATTCCAGAGATTTACCACTCTCTGTGTGAAAAATGTTCTTCTCATCTCGGTCCTGAACGATTTCCCCCTTATCCTTAAACTGTGACCTCTTGTTCTGGACTTCCCCAACATCGGGAACAATCTTCCTGCATCTAGCCTGTCCAACCTCTTAAGACTTTTGTAAGTTTCTATAAGATCCCCCCTCAATCTTCTAAATTTTAGCGAGTACAAGCCGAATGGCCTACTCCTGCACCTATTTTCTATGTTTCTATGTTTCTATGATTGGAAAATATTTTACTGCAAATTATTTCTGAAGATCAGACAGGTTTTATTAAAAATCGTTACTCATACTTTAATGTTAGGAGATTAATGAATATTGTATATACAGCGTGAAATAAAACTCTAGAATGTGTCATTTCACTTGATGCTGAGAATGCATTTGATAGATTATAATGGGAATACTTATTCAATACACTTGAAAAAATTAAGATTGGTCCAAAATGTATCTCTTTGATCAAGCTGATATATCATATACCTCAAGCTTCTGTACTTACCAATAATCAGAAATCCCCTTTTTTCGGGCTCTTTCAAGGTAATAGACGAGCTGTCCTTTATTGTTTGATATCACTTTGGAACCTTTGGCCACCGCTATTAGGGAATCCCCTAATATTTTTGGTATTGTTGGTGAGAATAAGACGCATAAGCTATCTCTCTATGCAGATGATCTGTTATTATTCATCTCTAACCCGGAAAAATCTATTCCTGCAACAGTAGCACCACTTAATCAATTTAGTAGTTTTTCTGGTTATAAACTAAATCTAAGTAAGAGTGAGCTTTTTCCATTAAACAATCAAATTTCGAATTATGGACAGTTTCCATTTAGATTGACTACCGACTGTTCTACTTATTTAGGCATTAAGATTACCAAGAAACACAAGGATCTATTTAAAGCCAATTTTATGCCCCTAATTGACCACAGTAGACAACAGTTTACTAAATGGTCACCAATGTCCTTATCTCTAATCGGCCGAATCAATGCTATTAAAATGTTTATCTTACATAAATGCTTGTATTTATTTCAGACGATACCAATTTTTATTGCTAAATCTTTTTTGACTCAAAAGTTTCTTCATAGATATGGCAGAATAAAAATCCCAGACTAAGTAAAAAATACTTACAGAAATCAAAAAAAGATGGCGGTTTGGCACTGCCGAACCTCAGATTTTACGATTGGGCAGTTAATGCTCGCTATTTATCCATTTGGACAAAAGATTTAGAAGCTACCCAATGCCCAGGATGGATAAATCTTGAACGTGATTCTATGCAAGGGCTATCATTGGCTTCTATTCTAGGGGCCTCGTTACCTTTTACAATTACGAGATTGAATAAGTTTACGATTAACCCAATAATAAGACATACATTCCGAATATGGTTTCAATTTCGTAAGTTTTTTGGATTGAATAATTTTATCTTATCGAGTCCTATCATATCTATTTTTTTCTTCCTACCTAGTACTGATCAAGCCTTTCTGTTATGGAAGAGGAAGGGATTATCAGTTTTTCGTGACTTGTATTTGGATGGCTGTTTCATGTCTTTCGAACAACTCTCCAATAAATATCATCTACCTCACTCACATTTCTTTAGATATTTACAAATTAGCCATTTTTTGAAGGCTACTCTACCCACTTTTTCGTTACCACATCAAACCGAAATCTTGTAAAAAAATTTACATTTGAACACTTATCAGAAAGGTTTAATAACGACTATTTATGAGTTGATTTTGAAATTACAAATAGATACATTGGATAAAATTAAGAATGACTGGGAAAGAGAACTTCAAATTTCTCTGGGAAAGAGAACTTCAAATTTCTGTACCTATAGAGAAATGGGAGATGATTCTTCAATTAGTTAATACCTCTTCAATGTGTGCAAGACACGCTCTGATACAATTCAAGGTGGTTCACAGCGCTCATATGTCAAAGGATAAGTTAGCTTGTTTTTATGGTGATATAAATCCTATCTGTGACAGATGTAACTCTGAAGTGGCCTCACTGACTCACATGTTTTGGCCTTGCCCAACTTTGGAAAAACATTGGAAATAAATTTTTGACACTATTTCTGTAGTTTTAGGTACAACCTCAACCTATTACTGCAATATTTGGGCAACCAATGTTAGATTCTACTTATCTGTTCCATTCTGCCCATCGGCTGATTGCTTTTCCTACATTAATTGCCAGAAGATCTATGTTATTTAATGGGAAAGAATCTAATCCTCCTAGCACGTTTCATTGGTACTCTGAAACGATATCATGTTTAAATTTAGAAAAAACATTAGGAGTGACATTGTTGAACCCTTGGTTAAATTTGATAGGACTTGGGGAAGCTTTATTCAACATTTTCACACAATATAAACTGTTCCCTCTCCAACCGTTATAATAGTTATTTTACCTTTATACGGTGGGATGGACTTGACGACAAACAGGGACTTCAATTGTTGAAATTCTTTGTAGCCCAGATTTTGTTTTGCGTTTAGGGGTTTTTGTTTTTCTCTTTTAATTCTTTTTATCTTTTTTTTTTATATATACAAGTTCTCTTTTAAACACTTAACCATATTTACATGGAGACTGGGAGGTCTATACCCAATGTGTATTTTGACACTGGACTCATACTTGGGTTATACCTGTTATTAATGTAATCCTGATCCCTATGTATCAATATCACTGTTGTGTTTATCATTATTGGGTTTTTTTGTGTTGTTTAGTTTTAGTTTTTGAAAATAATTAATGAACAGATTTAAAAAGGAACATAGCCGTGCTGTCCTCCACTTCTGTAGGCTGCGTCCGGTTCACGTGCTCGGCCTCCTGGAGCAGCGCCTGGTCCAGCCGGGCCCTAGTCTGCTGCGGGGCCTCCAGCGGCCCACCCCCCCCGTCAAGGCCTTTTAGCCCCTTCTGCAGCCGGTCTGCGCACCGGCCCTCCCTCCCCTCCAGGCGGGTTCCAGTTAGCGGTACCCTGTACCTCTAGTCCAGAGGTCGGCAACCTTGTTCTGCATAGGGGCCAGGACGCATGTCTGTGAGCAGATGGCGGGCCACATGTAATCACGTGTACACATGGTTCCTGCCCTGGATGGCAGGCATCAAATCACATGTGCAAAGAAGGTGACCCACGGGGCCCTCCAGCACTTTGTCCCTTTATCCAGAACCCATCCCCCCCCCCCGCCTGCAGATGCACCCTAACTCACAACACAAGAAGATAAGACACAAAAAGGTGGAGTAACTCAGTGGGTCAGGCAGCATCTCTGAAGAAACAGAATAGAAACATAGAGAATAGGTGCGACACATTCCCCTACCCTGCCACAAAGTCACAGAGTGAGTCTAGAAGTGTGAGGGGGGACCTCATTGAAACATACCGAACAGTGAAAGGCTCGGATAGAGTGGATGTGGAGAGGATGTTACTTAGAAAATAGGTGCAGAAGTAGGCCATTCGGCTCTTCGAGCCAGCACCACCATTCAACATGATCATGGCTGATCATCCAGAATCAGTACCCCGTTCCTGCTTTTCCCCCCATATCCCTTGATTCCGTTAGCCCTAAGAGCTAAATCTAACTCTCTCTTGAAAACATCTAGTGAATTGGCCTCCACTGCCTTCTGTGCCAGAGAATTCCATCGATTCACAACTCTCTGGGTGAAATTATTTTTCCTCATCTCAGTCCTAAATGGCCTACCCCTTATTAATAAACTGTGACCTCTGGTTCTGCCCCCCCCCCCCCCCCCCCCCCCCCCCCAAACTTGGCGAATATTTTTCCTGTATCTAGCCTGTCCAACCCCTTAAGAATTTTATATGTTTCTATAAGATTCTATCAGAATGGGTGACTTTTCGGGTCGAGACTCTTGTTCAGACAAGGACGAGGTGGGACAGATGGAGCGTGGTAGTTCCCGTTTGGAAGGTTTTTGGTGAATTATTTAATCCCGATCGGCCTGGTTTCTGTCTCCAGCCAGCACGTAAACAGGCCATTCGGCCCATCAGGCAACTGCCAGCCATTAACCCACAAACCTGCATGCCTTTGAAGTGTGGGAGGAAACCCATGCAGTCACAGAGAGGACGTGCAAACTCCAAACAGACAGAGATACAGCGTGGAAACAGAACCTTCAGTCCACGCCGACCATTGAACACACTAGTTATCCCACTTTCTCATCCACTCCCTACACACTAGGGGACAATTTATTAGTTTCCACTAGTGGGAGAGTCTAGGACTAGAAGTCATAGCCTCAGAATTAAAGGACATTCTTTTAGGAAGGAGATGAGGAGAAATTTCATTAGTCAGAGGGTGGTCTGTGTAGTTAATCTGTAGAATCCGCCTGTGGAATTCTTTGCCACAGCAGGCCGTGGAGGCCATGTCAATGGATATACTTAAGGCAGAGATACAGTGCCCTCCATAATGTTTGGGACAAAGACACATCATTTATTTATTTGCCTCTGTACTTCACAATCTGAGATTTGTAATTGAAAAAAAATCACATGTGGTTAAAGTGCACATTGTCAGTATTATTTAAGGTTATTTTTATACATTTTGGTTTCACCATGTAGAAATTACAGCTGTGTTTTTACATAGTCCCCCCCATTTCAGGGCACCATAATGTTTGGGACACGTGGCTTCACAGGTGTTTGTAATTGCTCAGGTGTGTTTAAATGACTCCTTAATGCAGGTATAATAGAGCTCTCAGCACCTAGTCTTTCCTCCAGTCTTTCCATCACCTTCAGAAACTTTTATTGCTGTTTATCAACATGAAGAACAAAGTTGTGCCAATAAAAGTCAAAGAAGCCATTATGGGACTGAGAAACAAGAATAAAACTGTTAGAGACATCAGCCAAACCTTAGGCTTACAAATCAACTGTTTGGAACATCATTAAGAAGAAAGAGAGCACTGGTGAGCTTACTAATCGCAAAGGGACTGGCAGGCCAAGGAAGACCTCCACAGCTGATGACAGAAGAATTCTCTCTATAGTAAAGAAAAATCCCCAAACACCTGTCTGACAGATCAGAAACACTCTTCAGGAGTCAGGTGTGATTTGTCAATGACCGCTGTCCGCAGAAGACTTCATGAACAGAAATAGAGGCTACACTGCAAGATGCAAACCACTGGTTAACCGCAAAAATCAGTTTGCCAAGAAGTACTTAAAAGAGCAACCACAGTTCTGGAAAAAGGTCTTGTGAACAGATGAGACGAAGATTAACTTCTATCGGAGTTATATTGAGGCAAGAGCAAAGCATGGAGGAGAGAAGGAACTGCCCAAGATCCAAAGCATACCACCTCATCTGTGAAACACGGTAGTGGGGGTGTTATGGCCTGGGCATGTATGGCTGCTGAAGGTACTGGCTCACTTATCCTCATTGATGAAACAACTACTGATGGTAGTAATTTAATGAATTCGGAAATGTATCGACACATCCTATCTGCTCAAGTTCAAACAAATGCCTCAAATTTCATTGGCCGGCGTTTCATTCTACCACAAGACAATGATCCTAAACATACTGTTAAAGCAACAAAGGAGTTTTTCAAAGCTAAAAAATGGTCAATTCCTGAGTGGCCAAGTCAATCACCCGATCTGAACCTAATTGAGCATGCTTTTTATACGCTGAAGAGAAAACTGAAGGGGACTAGCCCCAAAAACATGCATAAGCTAAAGATGGCTGCAATACAGGCCTGGCAGAGCTTCACCAGAGAAGACACCCAGCAACTGGTGATGTCCATGAATCACAGACTTCAAGCAGTCATTGCATGCAAAGGATATGCAACAAAATACTAAACATGACTACTTTCATTGACATGACATTGCTGTGTCCCAAACATTATGGTTCCCCGAAATGGGGGGGGGGGGGGGGGGCTTTGTATGAACTCTCCTGTAATATCTACATGGTAAAACCAAAATGTATAAAAATGGCCTTTATTATAATCTGACAATGTGCACTTTAACCACATGTGATTTTTTTCTATTACAAATCTCAAATTGTGGAGTACAGAGGCGAATAAATAAATGATGGGTCTTTGTCCCAAACATTATGGAGGGCACTGTAGATAGATTATTGATTAGTACGGGTGTCAGAGGTTATGGGGAGAAGGCAGGAGAATGGGGTTAGTAGGGAGAGATAGATCAGCCACAATGGAATGGCGGGCTGGACTTGATGGGCCGAATGGCCTTCTACTCCTATCACTTATGATTTTTACCCCAAAGGGGACGATCCCCTTTCCCTCTCCTCTCCCGGTGCACTAACACCATCCGACACAACACATCACCTACACACAATTTGTAGCTTTTACCGAAGCCAATTAACCTGCAAATCTGCACGTCTTTGGAGTGTGGGAGGAAACCCACCGCAGGCAGGTCACATGGGAAGGAACGTACAAAGTCCACACAGACAGTACAGTACAGTACACCGGCCCCCGGCGCTTCATTCAATGTCCCCCCACGCTACCTCCAGTGTTGAGCAAGACCAATTTTATTTCAATACATCCGATCTGTGGCGGGGGGGGGGGGGGGGGGTGAAGAGACTCCCACATGCGTGACTGTGTTGAGGGAAGGGTGGAGGACACAAGGGGGGGGGGGGGGTGGGAGGGGAGGTGGAGGACGGTACAAAGACAGTCCACACCGTGCCACCTGTCTCGGGCCCTACGGGGACAGATGTCTACCCTACGCCCCCTCCTTTCCCCGACCTTCCATGGGTCTCGATCACGCGCTCCCCAGCGACTAATATTTGCCCCCCTCCACTCCCCCGAATTCTCCTCCAACTCTCTCTCCTCCCCTCTCTAACCTCCCACCCTCTCTCTCTCCCACCCCCCTCCTCAGTCCTCCCCCTCCTCAGTCTTGCCCATTCTCCCTCTCCGCTCCTTCCACTCTCCCCCTCCCCCTCCAATCCTCTCATTCTCTCCTCTCCTCTTAACTCTTTTCTCCCCTCTCTCTCGCCCCCTCCATTCACGAATTAGCTGCGGGATTATCGTGCAAATCTGTGGCTTCGCCCGTGCGTCCGTAATTTTGGTGTAATGCTTTTATTCACGTTTGTTGTGCCATGTCTAGCCCTGGTTTTGTAATTTGTTTAATTTGGTTTAGAGATACAGCGCGGATACAGGCCATTCGGCCCACTGAGACCGTACCGACCAGCGTTCCCCGCACATCAACACTATCCTACACACACTATGGACAATTTACATTTATACCAAGCCAATTAACCTACAGAACTGTACGTCTCTGGAGCGTTGGAGGAAACCGAAGATGTCGGAGAAAACCCATGTAGGAATGTACAAACCTCGCACAGACAAGCACCCGTAGTCAGGATTGAACCCGGGTCTCTGGCGCCGTAAGGCAGGTGATCTAACGCCAGTTTAGTTAGTTTAGATTATTGTCACGTGTACCGAGGTACAGTGAAAATCCTTTGTTGCATGCTAACCAGTCAGCAGAAAGACAACACATGATTACAATCGATCCATTTACAGTGTACAGATACATGATAAGGGAATAACGTTTAGTGCAAGGTATAGCCAGCAAAGTTCGATCAAGGGTCATCAAAGAGGTAGATGGTAGATCAGCACTGCTCTCTGGTTGTGGTAGGATGATTCAGTTGCCTGATAACAGCTGGGAAGAAACTGTTCCTGAATCTGGTGGTGTATGTCTTCACTCTTTTCGCACTACGTCACAATGCCACCCTAAAGATGCTTTATAAAGATATTTTATTTTTGCTCCAGTAAAATTATTATCATTATATTTATTTTATTTAACAATTTTTTTTTTAGAAGTAAAGTACATTACATTAATACAAGCCAAATATAACTTATTACATTTCTTGTACCACTTCATTTTTTAAGCTTTCAAAAGAGAAAAAAGTAAAGAAAGTGAGAAAGAGTCGTGATTGTGTGAAAAAGTGATCAAGAAAAAAGACCCATTACGCGAAGAGTTAGAGAAAAAAGTTAAGAAATAGGCCGTAGAAAAGAAAAAATGAAACAAAAGCTTTATTAAGAAGACAGAGCAGAAAGGGATATACCAACTTCGTATTTTTCATCCCCCCTTACCAGAACCTGAAACAATTTCTTTTCAGAGTTCTGTTGCACCTTATACTTGTAGTAAGTTGATAAATGCAGACCACGTCTTTTGGAAGTGGTCTGATTTGCCTGCAAGAAGGAGTCTCATATCTTCCAGGTGTAATGTTTCGAACATATTTGAAATCCACATATTTATTGTTGGTATAGGGGCGTTTTTCCAGAATTTAAGTATAAGTTTTTTCTCGTAATTAACCCGTAATTAAATAGATTCTTTTGAAACAGTTAGTTCAGGGCTGCCTTCCATTGTTCCAAAAATAATCAATTCTGCTTTTGGTATCAATTTTATTTTAAATAATTTTGTGAAGATTTCAAAAATGTCAGTCCAAAATTTTTATACAAAAAACAAATGAGTGCGTACAGTTTTGGTCTCCTAATCTGAGAAAAAACATTCTTGCCATAGTGGCAGTACAGAGAAGGTTCACCAGACTGATTCCTGGGATGGCAGGACTTTCATATGGAGAAAGACTGGATAGACTCGGCTTGTACACGCAGAAATTTAGAAGATTGAGGGGGGGTCTAATAGAAACTTACAAAATTCTTAAGGCGTTGGACAGGCTAGATGCAGGAAGATTATTCCCGATGTTGGGGAAGTCCAGAACTAGGGATCACAGTTTAAGGATAAGAGGAAATTCCAAAGGTTTTCCAGTCTCTGCATGCAGTAATGTCTCCTTATCTCTGTCCTACATGGTCCAGCCCAAATTCTGAGAGGGTGCCGTTCTACAGACCCCACAGACAGGGGACACATCCTCCCTGCATCCAGTCCACTGAGCCCTGTAAGAACTTTGTATTTCACTGAGATCTCCTCCTTTCCACCTGAACTCTCGAGTACACAGGCCTAGTCTACTCAATCTCACCCCGCACAGCAAACTCATTGTCCCAGGAACAAGTATTGTTAATCGTTGCTGCATTTCCTCTGTGTCAAGTCTGTCAATTTATCAGTACACAGGATCATAGGAACACAAGAAAACAGGAGCAGGATTAGGATCCGCTCCTCAGGCTTGCCCCTCCATTCAATGTGATCATGGCTGATCTAAGCTGCCACCAATTCCTCTTCTGTGCGAGTTCCCCATAATCTTAAATATTCGATCAATCAAATATTTATTTGTAGCCAAGTTGCACATATCCAACAACTCAGCCTTTTACCACCACCTTGGGCACAACATCCCAGATATTCACTGCCCTCTGAGAGATGCAACTTCTACACACCGCATGAGAGGCCGCTCTGGAAGGTTGGATCTCATGGAATCCGGGGTGAACTAGCCGATGGAATACAACATTTACCTGAAGGTCGCAGACAGAGGATGTTGGTAGAGGGGTGTTTTTCACAGAGTCCACTGTTGTTCCTTATTTATATACATCATTGGGTGTGTGTGTAGGTTGCACGGTTAGTCAGTTTGCAGATAGAACTAAAATTGGTGACATTGTGGAGAGTGAAGAAGGTTATCTGAGAGTAAATGGGATCCTTGTGAACTGGGCCAATGGGCTCAGGAACGGTAGGTGGGATTTATTCATATGAAGGTGTGATGATGCACTTTGCTGAGACAAACCAGGGCAGGAAATACAAAGTAAACGGGGAACTTTATAGAACTGAGAGATCGCGGGCTGCAGGTACACAGTACCATGGAAGATGCAACAGTGACAGGCAGTGTGGTGAAGAATGTGTTTGTCACCCATGCTTTCATAGGTCAGGATATTAAATACAGCATTTGACACAATAAGGTTGTTAGCAAATTAGAGAGGGTGCAAAAGATTTACAATAATTTCATCAGATCTGAATGGCTGGGTTAGAAGGAGACGTTGGACAGGCAGGGACATTTTTCTTTGGAGCCCATCAGAATGCTTTTAAAAATGTTTATAAGATGTATATAATGTGCACAAATCAGGTGAATAGGAGCAGTATTTTATCCAAGGCAGAAGAGTCTAAACCTCTGACTTTATGATGCTTCCCAGCTGATGAGTTTAGAGGTAGATCAAATCTCCAATTTCCCTTCAGTCCACAAATGAATTAATCTTTGCATCTATGTATTGCTTAAAGATGTATAGGAATGAACTGCAGATGCTGGTTTAAACTCAAGATAGACTCAAAGAGCTGGAGGAACTCAACGGGACAGGCAGCATCTCTGGAGAGGAGGAATGGGTAACGTTTCGATTTGAGACCCTTCTTCAGGCTGGTTATGGATAAGGGAAACAAGAGATATAGGCGATGATGTAAAGAGTTAAAGAACAATGAATGGAAGATATGTAAAAAATAACGATGAAGTTAGAGAAATCAACATTTCATACCACTGGGCTGTAAGCTGCCCAAGCCAAATATGAAATGCTGTTCCTCCAATTTGCGTTTAACCTCACTCTGACAATGAAGGAGAGCTAGGACAGAAAGGTCTGTGTGGGAATGGGAAGGAGAATTAAAGTGTTCAGCAACCAAGAGATCAGGTAGGTTCAGGCAGACTGAGCAAAGGTGTTCAGCGAAACGATCGCCCAGTCTGCGTTTGGTTTCATCAATGTATACGATTCCACATCTTGAACAATGGATACAGTAGATGAGGTTGGAGGAGGTGCAAGTGAACCTCTGCCTAACCTGAAGGGACTGTTGGGGTTCCTGGACAGTCGAGGGAGGAGTTATAGGGACCAGTGTTGCATCTTCTGCGGTTGCATGGGAACGTACCTGGGGAGAGGGTGGTTTAGGTGGGAAGGGATGAGTTAACCAAGGAGTTGTGGAGGGAACGGTCTCTGTGGAAGGTAGAAAGGGATGGCGATGGGAAGATGTGGCTAGTGGTGGGATCCCATTGGAGGTGGCGGAAATTTTGGAGGATTAGTTGTATGTGGCAGCTGATCGGGTGAAAGGTAAGGACAAGGGGGACTCTGTCTATGTTGTGACTAGGGGGAGGGGGAGCAAGGGCAGAGCTGGGGGATACCGAGGAGACACAAGTGTGGGCCTCATCTATGATGGGAGAGGGGAACCCCCATTTGTAATAGACGTCTATCGATAGTCTATTTCCTGTGATGGAGACTGTGAGATCAAGAAAGGGGAGGGAGCTGTTGCAGATGGTCCAAGTAAATTTGATTGCAGGATGGAAATTGGTGGTGAAGTTGATGAAGTCCATGAGTTCTGCATGGGTGCAGGAGGTAGCACCGATGCAGTCATCAGTGTAA
This sequence comes from Amblyraja radiata, assembly GCF_010909765.2. Classification (NCBI taxonomy): domain Eukaryota; kingdom Metazoa; phylum Chordata; class Chondrichthyes; order Rajiformes; family Rajidae; genus Amblyraja; species Amblyraja radiata. Next base: position 23,170,685 of record NC_045985.1, on the reverse strand, counting down.
TAGAGATAGAGTTCGGGGATAGGGCCTTGGAGGATTCCAAGGAGAAGTTATTAAGAGTGAGAACCAGCTCCGGTGGGCGGAGTAGTGTTAGTAGAGGGAAATTGGATGGTTCTGCGGTCGAGGAAGAAACGGAGAGGGCTTTAAGTCCTTCCTGGTGGGAGATGGAGGTGTAGAGTGACTGAACGACCATTGTAAAGATGATGGGGTGGGGGCTCGGAATGTGGAAGTCATTAAAGTGACGAATGGCATGGGAGGTCTCTCGGACATAGGTCGGTACAGATCGGACCTGGGGGGAATAGGATGGAGTCGAGGTACGTGGAAATCATTTCAGTGGGACAGGAGGAGGCAGAAACAATGGGTCTGCTAGGGCAGTTGTGTTTATGAATTTTGGGGAGAAGGTAAAACCGGGCTGTGCGAGGCTGGGAAATAAGGTGTCAGGTGTACGGCTTAAAGTTGTCAGAAACAAGAATAATGGAAAAGGTACAAAACTTTACCTCGCTTGAAGTCATCAGATGTTTCTTTGAGTGTCGTGTTGAACGAAACAGGGCAATGAAACTTTTCAATCGGTAAGACTTTATCCACCACTGGTTTGGCTTCATCACAAACCCTGGAAATATTGAACAGTTGGTTATAAACTAAGCAGTAGAAATGTTTTGAGTTGTTCCACAAAACACTTACAATGTTTCCATCAAGACAATGTCCTACCTTAGCTTGCGACCAGCTTTCTCCTGAAAAAAATAAAACACAAATCTCAATTGATTGAGATGGACCGTCCTCATCCCGACAGCGGGAATTTCACCAAATTTCTACAACCCTCTGAAAATTCCCATTTCCCAACTCTTATCGCCACTGTCATGCAGACAGAAAGCGGATATTGTCGCAGAGATGTAGAACGATGGGGGAAAGCACAAGGAACGTTCATGAGAATGACGCCATAACTGAGGGAATGGAACTTAATGAAAAGACTGGGCAGGTCGTGGGATTTCATCTGGAGAGGATGTCAGGATGGATGAGAGGAAATTTAATATTAGTGGGGATGAAATAATATCTCAAATCGAAAAGGAGACCAATAATCAAAGCTGAAATGTAACTGGTCTTCAATTATTATCGAAAGGAATGCAGTCATGACAACATGGACCTCACTTGCATTAGAGGGACTGAAGCCAACAGCAGAGATAAATTTAAATGCAAGCGGGATAAACACATTAGGGCTCCTGTAATTTGGGTTATTGTTACCAGGTGTGGAGAGTAGATGGGAGGGATGATGAGTGGAACAGAAATCTTGACTGGATAGGATGGGCCAAATGGCCTATCTATGATGTCATTCTATGGTGAAACAAAGTGGCCAAACAAACAGAGCAAATTCCCCCAAGGTGACCACCCACTGCTGATGGGAACCGGATATAGATGATCAATCTGATGTGTGCGCCACGTTCTAGATTTCAATGTTAATCCACACAATGTGGTCATGGCTGATCTAGCCCAGGACTGAACTCCTCCTCTTAGCCCCATTCTCATAGATTACAATTCCCCGTTTTTTTTAAATGTATCTTCCTCTGGTTTAAAATATGTCCAACATGTAAAACCTCTCAGAGTCTCTTGGTTGGAGAATCCCAGATATTCACTGCCCTCTGTCCATTCGTGGTCCTTGGGATCAGATATAGGATCACCTGTCATTGTTCTAAACTCCACATAATACAAACACCTCTCTACATTCCAGCCAGACAGTCCTGAGATCCCATAGATTCAGCGGGAGGCCAATTAGTTTCTGAACAACAACAGCTGGAACAGAGGGAACATTTACTCAGTTCTGAATTACTGGTAAATGCAGCATTTATTTCTGAAATGTCACCCACCATTTTGTGACTGCACACTTTCACTTCACCAAACTGTCGTACAGGGTAGGACCTGAGGTTATCAGATATTTTTTTGAATGCCGTGTAGAACGAAGCAGGGCAATGAAACTTTTCAATCGGCAAGGCTTCATCTACCACCGACAGTCGTTTGGCTTCATCACGAACCCTGGAAATATTTAACAGCTGGTTATAAACTGAGCATTAGAAATGTTTTGAGTTGTTCCTCAAAAGCTTACAATGTTTCCATCAGACAATGTCCTACCTTCGCTTGCGACCAGCTTCCCCCTGAAAGAAATAAAACACAAATCTCAATTGACTGAGATGGACCGTCCTCATCCCGACAGCGGGAATTTCACCAAATTTCTACAACCCTCTGATAATTCCCATTTCCCAACTCTTATCGCCACTGTCATGCAGACAGAAAGCGGATATTGTCACAGAGATGTAGAACGATGGGGGAAAGCACAAGGAATATTCATGAGAATTACGTCATAACTGAGAGGATGGAACTTAATGAAAAGACTGGGCAGGTCGTGGGACTTCATCTGGAGAAGATGTCAGGAATGATAAGATGGAATTTAAGTTTATCGGTGGATTTAAATGGGTGGGGTTGAAATAAAATCTCAAATCGAAGGCGAGACCAAGAATCAAAGCTGAAATGTAACTGGTCTTCAATTATTACCTAAAGGAATGCAGTCATGAGAACATGGAACACACTTGCATTGGAGGGACTGAAGCCAACAGCAGAGATAAATATAAGTGCAAGCGGGATAAACACATTAGGGCTCCTGGAATTTGGGGTATTGTTACCGGGTGTGGAGAATGGATAGGAGGGATGATGAGTGGAGCAGACATCTTGACTGGATAGGATGGGCCGAATGGCCTGTCTATGGTGTAGAATGGGATGTCATTCTATGGTGAAACAAGGTGCACAAAACACACAGAGCAAATTCCCCCAAGGTGACCACCCACTGCTGATGGGAACCGGATATAAATGATCAATCTGATGTGTGCGCCACGTTCTAGATTTCAATGTTAATCCCACAAGAGAGAGGGGGGGGGGGGGGAAGTGGGGAGAGAGGGGGTGGATGCCTTGTGCCTATCAAACCCTCCACTCCCCCCAGTTAGGCAATTAAGGGACTATTTGGGGAGTCTGGTGGGACCAAGGCAATGGGTGATTTTTTATTTCCAAAGCTGTAATTGGCCATCTAAACCTGGTTTTAACTGGTATCTTTAATATCTAGGCTAGCCTAGATGGGCCCAAGGATCCATTTAGGGTGTCTGGTAGACCCAAGGCAGCAGATAATTGTTCATTTTTAGGTCATAGGTCAGTGGATAGGGTCATTTTATATCCCCCCCCCATGGTGTGATAGATCATTTAAACTTGGTTTTAGCCTAAGGGTTTTGGCCCGAAACGTTGCCTATTTCCTTCGCTCCATAGATGCTGCTGCACCTGCTGAGTTTCTCCAGCATTTTTGTGTACCTTCGATTTTCCAGCATCTGCACAGTTCCATCTTAAAAACTTCATAACCACTTACAAAAATTGTAGGTTTGTAGATTAATACAACATACACTTAATACCCTGATGTTGAATTTGGATAATTCGCATCACCAGTAACATTCACAAGAACTGAATAGAAAGATTGTGTTTATTTGAATAATGTGTTTGGTGCTTCTAATGCTGCAATTGAAATAAACCCAAATCGCTTTGCACTGTATAGCATGTTTTTAAACTCCTTTTGTGTGTTCCTGTCTACAAATTGACTCCTGCTTTTCAGTTGCCATTCATGGCTGCTCTTCAAAGAGACTTATGCCCCTGTCCCACTTAGGAAACCTGAACGGAAACCTCTGGAGACTTTGCGCCCCACCCAAGGTTTCCGTGCGGTTCCCGGAGGTTTTTTTCAGTCTCCCTACCTGCAAACTCGGGCAACCACCTGCAACCTCCGGGAACCGCACGGAAACGTTGGATGGGGCGCAAAGTCGCCAGAGGTTTCCGTTCAGGTTTCCTAAGTGGGACAGGGGCATTACGCATGTAAAGCACTGTGGGGTCTCCTAAAAGAGACGCAAGGTTATTTTGTAAATGTAAGCGTGTTGTTGTTGTACTCACTCGATCTTGTGGGGAATATTGCATTTCTGATGCATGAAAAGGGGTCGAGGTTAGACGAGGTAGCCGATGGTGTCCGCGGGCTTGGAATGGACTTTGTTCACTCTTGTTTTCTCTGACAGAGATAGAGACGGCGAGAAAGCGAAGGGAAGAGTCGGGGCTCGAGCAGAGGAACATGAGAGCTGGTTGGAAACTGGCAGTGAGGGAGATGAAGCGGTAAAGTGGCGAACGAGAGCAGGAAGCAGCAGCGATTCAGACATGATGGACCTGGGAGAGAGGTGGCGACTGAAACAAGGAATGATATGCGTATCCTACAGAGACAGGCAGAGCCTGAGCACAACAGGTTCCCACCTGGAACCGGGAATTCGGTTTGAACCCATTCTTCCAAAGCTCCGTTCCGAAGAAAACAAATCTGTTGTGTGGAGAGCAAATGTTGCAAACACACTTAAAATCTCTGAATCTACGGACTTTAGGGCCCGGGTGAGCCCGGAGCTCAGGACCCGCAGCTGCTGCTGAACCCGCGGGAAGGGCGATTGTTTCAATCTCTATGTTTTCACAAAAGTATTTCTGTTCCGTTGACAGATGCAGTTAACGGGTTAAAATGAACGGATCGACAGACAGCTCTGATTTCAGTTGCTGTTTATTTTACTTTTCCCACATTTACATTCCCTCTGGTTTTATTTCCACGTTTACTGGGGTTTTCACGACACGTAATTTAGGGAAGAAATGGGATCCGTTCTTCACCGACTTGTTGTCCACCGGGTTTCTGCCCCACAGCCCCCGAGCCCCGCTCCTGACTCCAGCAGATTCTCAGCCAGTTATTATGCCAAGTTGCAAAGAAAGGATAAAGTTTCTCCGTGAATTTAATCTTATTGAAGGTGTGGAGATGGGACTTGGTGTCCGCGTCACAAAATGAAACCGTCCCAGACTCGTAACTGACATAAACTCCCAGCCTCCCGGGGATGAGACGGGCGGGGAGAGGGGATGGAGGGGAGGTGAATGTAACAAACATGTCAACCTGCCGCCCGATGCTCCAGACCCCAGTCTCCGGGGTCAGTTTGACCCCTCTCTTCCTCTCCACAGACTCTGTGGCGACTCCCAGACTCCAGTACCGATTCCCCGCCACCTCCACCTCCCAATAATGTCTCCCCGATGTGAATCCTTCCGATCCCAGCACACACGGACTGGATGTAAACCTCTTCCCAGTGTCAGGGAGACACCTCTGGGTCCGGATCCGTCTCACCCTCTTCCGATCCTCAAACACTTCGAGCTCCGGATGCGCTGTTTCCACATCCAGGGTGACGGAGACTGGGGGGAGAAGAAGAGAGTCAGAGTCCCCAGGGGTCGGGAGGGGGGGGGGGGGGAGACTCGGGCAGTGCGGTCCCGGAAGAAGCCGCTCGGCCTCAGGCACAGACGGGCGGACAACTGAACCCTTCACCCACAACAACATCGGATGGACACACACATTTTCCCCGGAGTTTCTCATGCGGGCAGGAGAGCGGAAATTCTGCGAGTTATCGGGAAGGGGAGGGGGCGAGGCATGCGGACGGGGAGAACAAACGCGGAAAGTCAGGATGAACGGGACATTGCGGGTGAAAATGGAGAAATGAAGCGGGTATTCCAATATCTTGCCAGTTGCTGTGGAGGGAGAGGCAGATTGGCAGATGAGGAGACTGGTGTGAGTGGTAAATACAGATGGTTAATGAGGATGTAGAGATAGACAATAGGCGTAGGAGTAGGCCATTCGGCCCTTTGAGCCAGCACCGCCATTCAATGTGATCATGGCTGATCATCCCCAAACAGTACCCCGTTCCTGCCTTCTCCCAATATCCACCGACTCCGCTATTTTTAAGAGCCCTATCTAGCCAGTGAACCTGCCTCCACCGCCCTCCGAGGCAGAACATTCCACAGACTCACCACTCTCTAAGAGATAAAGTGTTTCCTCATCTCCGTTCTAAATGCCTTACTCCTTATTCTTAAACTGTGGCCTCTGGTTCTGGACCCCCCCCCCCCCCCCCAACATCGGGAACATGTTTCCTGCCTCTAGCGTGTCCAAGCCCTTAACAATCTTATACGTTTCAATGAGATCCCTTCTCATCCATCTAAACTCCAGAGTGTACAACCCAGCTGCTCCATTCTCTCAGCATATGACAGCCCCACCATCCCGGGAATTAACCTTGTAAACCTACGCTGCACTCCCTCAATAGCAAGAATGTCCTTCCTCAAATTAGGGGACCAAAACTGCACACAATACTCTAGTTGTGGTCTCACTAGGGCCCTGTACAACTGCAGAAGGACCTCTTTGCTCCTATATTCGATTCCTTTTGTTATAAAGGCCAACAAGCCATTCGCTTTCTTCACTGCCTGCTGTACCTGCATGCTTACTTTCATAGACTGATGTACAAGGACCCCCAGATCCCGTTGTACTTCCCCTTTTCCCAACTTGACGCCATTTAGATAGTAATCTGCCTTCCTGTTTTTGCTACCAAAGTTGATAACCTCACATTTATCCGCATTGAACTTCATCAGCCATGCATCTGCCCACTCCCCCAACCTGTCCAAGTCACCCTGAATTCTCATAGCATCCTCCTCACAGTTCACACTGCCACCCAGCTTTGTGTCATCTGCAAAGTTGCTAATGTTATTTTGAATCCTTTCATCCAAGTCATTGATGTACATTGTTCCTTTCTGCCAACCACTTCTCTATCCATGTCAGCACTCTACCCCCAATACCATGTGCCCTAATTTTGCCCACTAATCTCCTATGTGCGACCTTATCAAATGCTTTCTGGAAGTCCAGGTACACTACATCCACTGGCTCTCCCTTGTCCATTTTCCTAGTTACATCTTCAAAATATTCCAGAAGATTAGTCAAGCATGATTTCCCCTTCGTAAATCCATACTGACTCGGACTGATCCTGTTACTGCTATCCAAATGTTCAGCTATCTCATCTTTTATAATTGACTCCAGCATCTTCCCCACCACCGATATCAGGCTAACGTCTATAATTCCCTGTTTTCTCTCTCCCGCCTTTCTTAAGAAGTGGGATAACATTAGCTACCCTCCAATCCGCAGGAACTGATCCTGAATCTATAGAACATTGGAAAATTATCACCAATGCATCCACGATTTCTAGAGTCACTTCCTTAAGTACCCTGGGATTCAGACCATCAGGCCCTGGGGATTTATCAGCCTTCAGTCCCATCTGTCTATCCAACACCATTTCCTGCCTAATGAGGACTTCCTTCAGTTCCTCTGTCACCCCAGATCCTATGGCCACTACTATATCAGGGAGATTGTTTGTGTCCTCCTTAGTGAAGACAGATGTGTGGTGGAGTTGCCGTGATCATACTGAACGGGAGGGGACTGGACAGGGGAGGCAATCTACTGCTATTTACTTGCTTTCTTTAGTGTAGGGTGGTTTGATGCGTCTGTACAACCAAGAACACTATAATCTCATTGTGAAGCAATATATGAACTTCACTGAGGGACTTGACAATGTTTTGCATGCAAGGCTGGTCCAGAAAGCAAAGGCAGGTGGGATCAAAGACAAGTTGGTAAAATGGACCCACAATTGGTTTAGTGGTTGGAAGAAGAAGGTGGAGGTTGAAGGATGATTTTTCTGCCTGGAGGGTCTGTGACTGCTGGAGTGCAGCAGAGATCGGTGCTGCAACCATTGCTGTTTATTTTATGTTTTCATGGCTTGGATGTGAATGTAGGAGGTGTGACTACTAAGATTGTGGAGAACGGGTAATGTTGTGAATAGCAAGAAAGTCTGTCAAAGTCTGCAGCAGGATATAGGCTAGATCATCGAAACCTTACTGTCATGCAGGAATATCAATACTGGAGGACGCACAAAAAGTTAATACCTGGAATATTTTGCCAGAGGATGTGGTGGAATCAGATGTAACCAGTACATCTAAGAGACATTGCGATTTAGCAAACGAGGTGTAGAATAATACGGCTCTAATGTGGGCAAATAGGATTTATGTGGCTAGGAAAAAAGGTGGACATGGACGTGATGGGCTGAAGGGCCTGATTCTGTAATGTACAACCATGGCTCTCTGGCTCCAAGAGCATTGAATGACTGATTATGCACAGCCAACAGTGCAGTGAATTCTAAAGGTTGCCTAGTCTCAGCATGCAGTAATGTCTCCTTGTCTCTGTCCTAAATGGAGCAGCTCACATTCTGAGAGGGTTTCCGCTGGCTCCAAGCCCCCTCAGACAGGGGAAACATCTTCCCTGCATCCAGCCCACTGAGCCCTGTAAGTACTATGTGTGTTTCACTGAGATCTCCTCTAATACACCTGAACTCTCAAGTACGCAGGCCTAGTCTACGCAATTTCACCCAGCACAGCAAACCTATTCTCCAGGATTTGTTCAAGTGCAAACAAACTTCACTCTCTGGTTCTGTGATACTTCCCCAGAGTCCATTAATACCATTAATCTTCACATATAAGTATTGCATAAAGATGTTTTAAAAAAGAACAATGGAAAAGGTATTAGTTTTACCTTGTTTGATATCAGATGCTTCGCTCAATTCTATTTTGTAGTGTAAGTTGCAATCATACTTTTCAATGAGAAAAGCCCCATATACCACCAACATTGGTTTGGTTTCATCACTAACCCTGCAAATATTTAACAGCTGATTAGAAACTGGGCATTAGATGTTTTTTTGAGCTGTACTATAAAAACATACATTGTTTCAGTCAAAAGCATGTCCTACCTCCTCTTGCGACCAGCTTCCTCCTGAAATAAATAAAACACAAATCTCAATAGACTGAGATGGATCGTCATGATCCCGACGACGGGTATTTCACCAAATTGCTGCCAAAAAAACCCTCTGATAATTCCCATTTCCCAACTCTTTGCCGCTGTCACACAGACAGAACTTGGATATTGTCGTAGAGACATCGAACACGGGGGAAAGCATTAGGAATGTCGTTGAAAATAACTGCGAGTACGCAACTTACGAGTAAGTCTGGAGAAGATGTCAGAGATAATGGGATGGAACATTTTAAGGTCAGCGGCGGATATAATGGATGGGGATTGGAAATATTATCACTACTTGTGGGGAGGAGAAAAATAAAACCTGAAATGTATGATGGACTTTAACAAATTCCACAGGAAATGCAGTAAACAGAAACTGGAACTCACAGGGAGGCCTGGTTATTGCAGATAAATTTAAGTTGGTGGGATAAATACAAGAGGATTCCTGGGATTTGGGGTATTATTGTCACATGTGGCGAGTAGATGTTTTGTGACTGTACTCTTTCACTTCACCAAACTGTAGTGTAACCCCCTCACCTTCAGAAATATCACGCCGTTCTTGTGGTCTGTCTGTTCCTGTAGCTTTGAGAGTTCCTCCTGAATTGATTTTAAATTATCTTGTATCCCTTGAAGATTTTTCTCCATTGATTTTAAAAATCTTCTCCTCTTCTTCCCGGACATCACCGTGTAAACGCTGCTCTTTATCAGTGAGAATCTGGTGCAGGTCAGCAAACTGGGATGTGATCTGTGACTGAAGGTTGTGTGACTCTTCCTGCCAGATGAAAGATGAGAATCAATATATTATATCACTCGAGTATAGACCTTGGCTGCGCAACCTCCGCCAACAGTTCTGGCTCTCGACTACTGAGCTTTATAGAGGTGTAAATTATTGCACACATCACAGGGTTGAAATCTACTCAAAAACATTAAATCGATAGTACAAAGCCTCACCTGAACTCCAGAAATGCTCTTTCTGTTCCTGCTCAATTTTCTGGATCTCTGATTTCTTTTCTGTGAGAGATTCGAAAGAAGATTTCACCTGTTCCTGGGGTTGGGTTTCAGATCAGATAATAAAACATGTCAGACAATGAAGAAAAGATTAGACAATGATGTGATCAAAAGTGATTTGGTTTTACCTTGTAGAATTCAACTTCTATCAGCATTAAGCTGTGAGATCTGTGCTGCTGCCCAGTTGCACAAATCAAACAAATCAGTTTCTTGTCAGTTTTGCAAAACAGTTTCAGTTCTTCCTGATGTTTCTCGCACTGAAGTTTGCTTTTCTTCGCTTTGAGATTCATGCTCAGTGTTCGAGCTTTCTCAGACAGTCTAACCAAGGCCCGATTCACCCTGAGGGTGCGGTTTGCAGATTCCTCTCTACATTCCGGGCAGGAGTTTCTCCCCTCCCTGTCCCAACTCTGTGTGATGCAGGAGCGGCAGAAGTTGTGTCCGCAGTCCAGCGCCACCGGATCGGTGAAGAAATCTTTGCAGATGGGACAAACTACCTCCTCGGTCCAACTCCCGGCCGGGCGTTTCGCAGTCGTTTTATTAACTCCCGCACTTTCTTTGCTTTCTGGTTTTAAATGTTTTCACTCCACGTGTAGTTGCAGAACCCCTGCAGTACCGCGAGTGTCCACTGCGCTCGCTGCCGTCCCGGGCAGTGAATGTAACTTGTTTAAGAAGGAACTGCAGATGCTGGAAAATCGAAGGTGGACTTAATGCTGGAGAAACTCAGCGGGTGCAGCAGCATCTATGCAGCGAAGGAAATGGGCAACGTTTCAGGCCGAAACCCTTCTTCAGACTGATGGGGGGCGGGGAGAAGAAAGGAAAAAGGAGGAGGAGGAGATAGGAAAGGGAGGAGACAGCAAGGGTTAACAATATTGTGAGAATTCAATGTTTACACCACCAGGATGCAGACTCCCCAAGCGGAATATGAGGTGCTGTTCCTCCAATTTCCGATGTTGCTCACTCTGGCCATGGAGGATGCCCAGGACACAGCAAAGATCTTATAGGATCTTTGGGACACAGGGCCGCTATAGGATCTTTGGGACACAGGGACGCTATAGGGAGGTTTCACGGCAGTCGGGTCACGACCCATGACCCGTACTGTTGCTACGCTACTCCAAATGGATTACACGCGATGAACTGCAGGTAGGCGCTTACCATTGTTTCCAGCGTAGCGGCCCGTTAAAACCCGCTGAAATTGTCAATTTTTGCGCTGTAAATAATTATGGAAATCGGGATAAGCGTGGAGACATTTAGCCTACTTCAGAATTCCAAAAGTGAGGAGAAATGACGGTAGATAGAAGCGAGAGCTGAAGGGACAACAACAGCCAAAGTGCTTAGCGAACCCCCACACCCATCCACATTAACGGGACGGAGGTGGAACGTGTTTCCAGCTTCAGGGTCCTGGGGGTCAACATCTCCGATGACCTCTCTTGGACCCACAATACCTCAACTCTGGTCAAGAAGGCTCACCAGCGTTCTTCTTCCTGAGGAGACTGAAGAAGGTCCATCTGTCTCCTCAGATTCTGGTGAACTTCTACCGCTGCACCATCGAGAGCATCCTTACCAACTCTATCACAGTATGGTATGGCAATTACTCTGTCCCCGGCCGGAAAGCACTGCAGAGGGTGGTGAAAATTGCCCAACGCATCACCGGTTCCTCACTCCCTTCCATTGGGTCTGTCCAAAGCAAGCGTTGTCTGCGAAGGGCGCTCAGCTTCGCCAAGGACTGCTCTCACCCCAACCACAGACTGTTTACCCTCCTACCATCCGGGAGGCGCTACAGGTCTCTCCGTTGCCGGACCAGCAGGTCCAGGAACAGCTTCTTCCCTGCGGCTGTCACACTGCTCAACACTGGACCTCGGTGATTGCCAATCACCCCTCCCCCCCCCCCCCCCGACACTCCTCCCACCAGGAAAAAAATACTATGACTGTATGCACGTAAATATATTTATTTATTGCTCATATTTATGTCGTTATTCTAGGGAGATGCTAACTGCATTTCGTTGTCTCTGTACTGTACACTGCACAATGACAATAAAGTTGAATCTGAATCTGAGTCGGATCTGAACATTGGCCGTTTGCTCACTGCATTTCATCAACTAAGGCATTATTTGTGTTTTTTCTTGATTCCTTCGGCATCTAAAAAGTTTCATAAGTGATAAATCTGGCTGTAAATGTTTTAAATCGTCCATGGTTCTCAAGTGGGTTTTTACATACAAAATGAAAACGCATCAGAAGAAAAATTTACAGCCAGATTTATCACTTCTGAGACTTTTTAGATGCCAAAGGAATCAAGAGAAAACACAAATGATGCCATACTGTTGATGAAATGCAGTGAGCAAACGCGATAATTCCCAATGTTTTCAATTCTGATATCTGCACGGCCAATGTTTACCAAGCACTTTAGCTATTGTTGTCCCTTCAGCTCGCGCTTCTCTTTACCTTCATTTCGCTTCACGTTTGGAATTGTGAAGTTGGGTACATGTCTCTCATACTTACCCCGACTTCCACAATTTTTTTGAGCGCAAAATTTCAACATTTTGGCGGTTTTTAACAGGTAGGAAAGTACGCGTTTCTTGCATTAATAACATATACCGGAAGTTACGGATGTCCTCCAGATGGATTGAGCGGCTCTGTGCGTCAAGCCCTATGACCCAGTGATCTTACTTGCAACCTCCCTGTTGTCACATGTATCAAGGGACAGTGAGATTCTTTGTTTTTCCATGTAAGCCGGTAAAATACAGACCTCACCCAGGCAGTACAGAGAGAGTCGCCACGTTTCTGGCGCCGACAAAGTTGCGATAAATTCAGTGAATTCAACGTTATTTTCCTCTCTTGGATTATTTTTTCCAAATTCATTTCCAGCTCCCATTTACACATCCTCAGTAAGGCCTATACTGTCCTCGTCCGATCAACATCAACACCAATTCATTCACTCTGGCACAGCGCACTCGTAATTCTTCAAAGTTTGAGTCATGCCAAACTTCCTCGATCTTCTGAGGAAGTAGAGGCGTTTAGATGTAGAGGAGGCCACATCGAGAGAACCGAGTGCCATAGACGAGGAAGGAGGAGATGCAAGTGAATCTCTGCCTCCCATGAAAGGGCTGTTTGTGTTCCTGATTGGTGGTGAGGGTCGAGGTGTAGGGACAGAGTGGCGCCTCCTCTGGTGGGTTGTAGGGGAAAGCGCCTGGGGATGGGATGATGGGGTGAAAGATGAAGACCAGGGATCTCTACGCTTATTCTCTCTGGAGGGGAGGGAGGTGAGATCTGATGTGCGGATAGTGGTGGAGATACAAGTGAGGGCACCATCAATAGCAGTAGAGTTGAAGCCCTGTTTCCTGAAGAAAGAGGACACCTCCGATGTCTTGGAGTAGAAGACCTCTCACTGTTCCCCCTCTGTGATCCTGAACCACTCTGAAGAAAGGTCTCGACCTGAAACGTCACCCATTCCTTCTCTCCAGGGATGCTGCCTGTTCCACTGAGTTACTCCAGCTTTTTGTGTCCATCCCCGGTTTAAACCAGCATCTACATTTCCTTCCTACACACCTCATCTGGAGCACTGATGCGGCGGAGACGGAGGAACTGAGAGAAGGTCTCGGCCCGAAACGTCGCCTATTTCCTTCGCTCCATAGATGCTGCTGCACCCGCTGAGTTTCCCCAGCAATTTTGTGTACCTTCGATATTCCAGCATCTGCAGTTCCCTTTTGAAAACTGAGAGAAGGGGATGTCATCCTCACAGGAGGCTGGGCTGGAGGAGGCACAGACTGGGTAGCTGTTGGAGTCAGTGCGTTTGTGGTCAATGTCCCGATGTCCAAGGAAAAATGGAGCCCACAATGATCCATTGTTGACTGTGGAAGAGATGATGATTATGGGACACGAATAGTAAAACTAGCGGGATGCCTATGGTGGGCAGGGGGAGAAGGAGGGAGAGGGAATGAAAGGGTTACTTGAATTTAGAGACATCAATATGAATACCGCTGGGTTGCAAGCTGCCCAAGCGAAATATGAGGTGCCGTTCCTCAAATTTGCATGTGGCCTCACTCTGACAGTGGAGGAGGCCCAGGGCAGAAATGTCAGTATGGGAATGGGAAGGGGAGTAAAAACGTTTGTAACCGTGAGATTGCGTAGGCCAAGGCGGATGCCCTACGACAATTGTCTCCCACAGACCCCGGTGCTGCCTCCCACCATCACCGACCAGGAGCGGCTCTGGGAACTCGAACGTGACCGGCTACAGTTCACCCAAGGCAAGTCCACCGTGTGGTGGCTGCACCGGGGAGAGGTTGGGGGGGACGGGGAGAGGGAGGGGACTGTGGGTGGGAGAAGGGGGGGGGGAAGGGTTGGGAGACGGGAGTCGGGAGGGGAGACGGGTGGTGAGAGGGAGTGGTGATGAGATGGGGATGGGGAGAGAAGGGACAGGGAAAAAGCAGCCTCGAGATCTCACGGTCGAGTTTAGGGTGATCTCCCCCTTCTCATTGTACCCCTCCTTACTTCCACCCACCCACTTCTCTCCACCACCCACTTCTCCTTCCCCCCACATGTGTGCTGTATAACCAGTTCCTGTCGCAGGTGGACTTTGAGTTGCTGCGTGACTATGCGCGGGACCTGGGGGTGCTGGTGTGGGAGAATCCCCCCAATCGGCTGATGGTGGTCACCCCCACTGGCCACCCCGACGTCAAACGCTTCTGGAAACGGCAGAAACACAACTGACCACCCGGTGAATCTCCCCACATTCACGCCTCCTCCCCTCTCCCCCATTCCTGCCCCCACCCCCCCCAAAGCCCAGACTGGAGTAACCCTCCCAGCTTTGTCTCCCCCTCCCGCACATTCAGTCAGAAGAAGGATCTCGACCCAAACCGTCAGCTGTTCCTTTCTCTTCAGAGACGTTCACAAGTTATAGGAGGAGAATTGGTCATTCGGCCCGTCGAGTCCACTCCACCATTCAATCATGGCTGATCTCTGCTTCCTAATCCCATTTTCCTGCCTTCTCCCCATAACCCTTGACACGCGTTAAGGTTGCCTGACCCGCTGAGTTACTCCAGCACTCTGTGTCCTCTCCATGTTCCCCAGAGATGCTGCCTGACCCGCTGAGTTACTCCGGCACTTTGTCTCCATCTCCCACCCATATTCCACAAAGATAGCCACAAAAAGTTGTAGTAACACAGCGGGACGGGCAGCATCTCTGGAGAGAAGGAATGGGTGACGTTTCGGGTCGAGACCCTTCTTCAGACCTGCCTCTCCCGCTGAGTTACTCCGGCACTCTGTGCCCTGTCCATGTTCCCCAAAGATGCCACCTGGATCCTCCCCTGCCCCCTACCCAGGTCACGGGGAGGATTGTTGGGGGTGGGGGGTCACTGGGTCCAGTCCCCAAGTTGGGCTGGGCAGCGGGAACTGTCCCACCCTCCCGACCACGCGTGATCCTGGGACCGGCGAAGATTCACCACTGACAGAGGCGGCCGCTGTTTCTGTGTGTTTTTGCATTTTCTTAATAAAAGGTGGATGAAGAGAAGTCTGTCTCAGTGCACGTTGCCAACGCCAGCCCAGAGAGCAGAGAACACGTTGTAAAATAAAACTTCATTCACAGAAGTATTCACGTGTACACACCAGCGCCCAGCGTTCAACACATTCATCTTATGCAGGAAGGAACCGCAGATGCTGGTTTAAACCGCAGATACACACACACACAAAATGCTGGAGTAACTCAGTGGGACAGGCAGTATCGTTTAGTTTAGAGATACAGCACGGAAACAGGCCCTTCGGCCCACCGGATCCACACCGACCAGCGATCACCGTAGACTAACACCATCCTACACCCACTAGGGACAATTTGTACATTCACTAAGCCAATTAACCTACAAAACTGCACGTCTGTGGAGTGTGGGAGGAAACCGAAGATCCCGGAGAAAACCCACGCCGGTCAGGGGGGGAACGTGCAAACTCCGTACAGACAGCGCCCGTAGTCGGGATCGAACCCGGGTCTCCGGCGCTGCATTCGCTGTAAGGCAGCAACTCTACCGCTGCGCCACCGTGACCGATTTGTGGAATTCTCTGCCTCAGGCGGCAGTGGAGGCCAATTCACTGGATGCGTTCACAAGAGAGTTAGATAGAGCTCTTAGTGCTGGTGGAATCAAGGGATATGGGGAGAAGGCAGGAACAGGAAACTGATTGTGGATAATCAGCCATGATCACATTGAATGGCGGTCCTGGCTCGAAGGGCCGAATGGCCTCCTCCTGCACCTATTGTCTATTTATCGATGTATCCCATCTTGTCCCCCTCCCCTAAACCTCTCCTCTTCTCCCTCCCCTCCTTTCTCACCTCCCTTTCCCCCCACCTCCGCTTCCCCACCCTCCTCCCTTCCCACCCCTCAGCCATTCCCCCCCCCCGCTCCCCCCCCCCCCCCCCCCCCCTCACAAAGGAAAGGTTTCGAGGGATAGACACAAAGTGCTGGAGTAACTCAGCGGGTCAGGCAGCATCTCTGGAGAGAAGGAGTGGGTGGGGTTTCGGGTGGATATCCTTCTTCAGACTGAGAGTCGGGGGGAGAGGGAAACGAGAGATATAGACGGTGATGTAGAGAGATATAGAACAATGAATGAAGGATACGCACAAATAGTTTGCATGATACGGTGTTGTGCAATGTGTTGGGAGAATTGAGTAACGGACGAGGTGACGCCAGGTGGCAGCCTGTTTGAACTTCCTCATTCGGGAGGAAGTGGATGTACTTGTGGATACAAAGTGCTGGAGTAACTCAACGCTTTGTGTATCATTCTTGGGGGAAACCAGCTGAGTTACTCACTTTGCACTTTGCGAAATTGCTCGCAATTTGTTTAATTTGACGAGTGGAAACGAGCCGCTCGGTCCACCAACGTCCACTACGCCGACCAACAATCTCCGCACACTAACACCGTCCTACACGCACTTCGCGTAACTCAATTCAACCTCCCTCATATATACCAATTTCTAAAACACCTCTATCCATCTATCCGCAATAAATATTATGTCGGATCTTATTTGTAGATACATTTTGGTTTATATCTATATCAAAAGTAAGATCTTGACCACTTCCGATGTTATTCTGCCCTTCTATCTGCACCTATCCCCAAACTCGTCTTTACGCCGCTGTTGAATTCCGCATCAACACCGCTTGTGTCACGTTGTTACTCGGGGGGAGTTTAGGACTCGGGGAGCCCGGAGCTCAGGACCCGCCGCCCACCCGCGGCTGCTGCTGAACCCGCGGGAAGGGAGATTGTTTCAATCTTTATATTTTCACTAAAGTAATTTCTGTTCCGTTGCTGGACGCGGTTAACGCGTTAAAATGAACGGATCGACAGGCAGACAGCTCTGATTTCAGTTGCTGTTTATTTCACTCTTCCCACATTTACATTTTTTTTACACACCCGGAGCGGAACCGGAGCAGATTCTCAGCCACTGGTTTTCATACCCAGTCCAGAAGAAAGGATAAAGTTTCTCCGTGAATTTATTCCCAGTGAAGGTGTGGAGATGGGACTTGGTGTCCGCGTCGTAAAATGAAACTGTCCCGGACTCGTAACTGAGATAAATTCCCACCCTCCCGGGGATGGAACGGACGGGGAGACGGGATGGAGGGGAGGTGGATGCTTCAAACTCGTCATCCCACCGCCAGATGCTCCAGACTCCAGTCTCCGGGGTCAGTGTGACCGGTCTCTTCCTCTCCACAGACTCTGCGGCGACTCCCAGACTCCACCACTGACCCCCCGCCACCTCCACCTCCCAGTAATGTCTCCCCGATGTGAATCCCTCCGATCCCAGCACACACCACCTGCCTGTAAACCTCTTCCCGGTGTCAGGGAGACTCCTCCAGGTCTCGGTCCGTCTCACCCTCTTCCGATCCTCAGACACCTCGAGCTGCGGATGCGCTGTTTCCACATCCAGGGTGACGGAGACTGGGGGGAGAAGCAGAGAATCAGAGAGTCCCCGGGGGTCGGGGGGAGACTCGGGCAGCGCGGCCCCGGGACCGGGGGAGAAGCCGCTCGGCCTCAGGCACAGGCGGGCGGACAACTGAAACC
Organism: Amblyraja radiata; assembly: GCF_010909765.2. NCBI lineage: Eukaryota > Metazoa > Chordata > Chondrichthyes > Rajiformes > Rajidae > Amblyraja > Amblyraja radiata. The sequence continues at coordinate 23,152,909 of NC_045985.1, read as the reverse complement.
TTGCCCGGGGTTTCACCCACAACCACATGTGGAGAGGGGAATTTCGTGAGGTGGGGGAGGGTGGACGGGGAGGACGAGTGCCGAGAGTGAGGAGAATTGCGAGATTGCGGTGGGGATGGAGAAATGAAGCGGGCTATTCAGATATGGAGGCAGATCGGAGCAAGAGGATATTGAGGTGAGTGGTAGTTTGAGGTTGTTAAAGAGGAGGTAGAGATGTGGGGTGGAGTCACCATGGTCATAGTGAATGGGAGGGGGTGACAGGAGGGACCAGAAGGGCCCCTGTTTCTTTGAGTGGAGGGTGAGAGAGGGAGGGGTGGCTTGGACCATGGAAGGAAGCAGAGGTTGAATGATCAGGTGTTGGACAGAATGGGTGGAGACTTGTGGTTGTAGGGTCGCTGAAAGAGAGGGGATTCACGGGTGGATTTGATGGGTGTGTACAACCAAGAACACACTGATGCCATTGTGAACCAATATATGAACTTCACTGAGGGACTTGACAATGTTCCGCATGTATGGCTGGTCAAGAAAGTGAAGGCAGGTGGGATCCAAGGCGAGCTGGTGAAATGGATCCAAAATTGGCTTGGTGGTTGGAGGTAGAAGGTAGCGGTAGAAGGATGAGTTTTCTGCTTGGAGGTCTGTGACTGGTGGAGTGCAGCAGAGATCGGTGCTGCAGCAGGGATATCAAATCAAGAGTGCAGGTTTATCTTGAGAGCAAGGAATTTTAAAGTTGATCTGAGTAGTAAGTTTCCTTTACATTGAGAGTGGGTGATATCTGGAACATGCTACAGAGGAGGTGGTGGTGAGATCTAATCATAATATGTGAGGCACTTATCTATGTGAGGTGCAGAAGAATACCAATGTAATGTGGTCAAATCGATTTGTAAAGCTGGGAAATGGGTGGACATGGACATGATGGGCCGAAGGGCCTCATTCTGTAATGTACAACCATGGCTCTCAGCTCCAAGAGCACTGAATGACTGAGTGTCCACAGCCACCTGTGCAGGGAATTCCAAAGGTTCCCCAGTCTCTGCGTGCAGTAATGTCTCCTTATCTCTGTCCTACATGGTGCAGCCCACATTCTGAGAGGGTGCCCGTTCTCCACACCCCTCAGACAGGGGAAACATCCTCCCCCGATCCAGCACACTGAGCCCTGTAAGAACTTTGTGTTTCACTGAGATCTCCTCCTATACACCCGAACACTCGAGTACACAGGCCTAGTCTACTCAATCTCACCGCGCACGGCAAACTCATTGTCCCAGGAACAAGTATTGTTAATCTTTGCTTCAATTCCTCTGTGTCAAGTCTGTAAATTTATCGGTCCACAGGAGCATAGGAACACAAGAAAACAGGAGCAGGATTAGGATCCGCTCCTCAGGCTTGCCCCTCCATTCAATGTGATCATGGCTGATCTAAGCTGGCACCAATTCCTCTTCTGTGCGAGTTCCCCATAATCTTAAATATTGGATCAATCAAATATTTATTTGTAGCCAAGTTGCACATATCCAATAACTCAGCCTTTTACCACCACCTTGGACACAACATTCCAGATATTCACTGCCCTCTGAGAGATGCAACTTCTACACACCGCATGAGAGGCCACTCTGGAAGGTTGGATCTCATGGAATCCGGGGTGAACTAGCCGACGACAACATTTACCTGAAGGTCGCAGACAGAGGATGTTTGTTGAGGGTTGTTTTTCAGACTGGAGACAGAGTCCACTGTTGTTCCTTATTTATATATACGATTGGGTGTGTATGTAGGTTGCACGGTTAGTCAGTTTGCAGATGGAACTAAAATTGGTGACATTGTGGAGAGTGAAGAAGGTTATCTGAGAGTAAATGGGATCCCTGTGAACTGGGCAAATGGGCTCAGGAACGGCAGGTGAGATTTATTCATGTGAAGGTGAGGTGATGCACTTTGCTGAGACAAACCAGGGCAGGACATACACAGTAAACTGGAAACTTTATAGAACTGAGAGATCGCAGGCTGCAGGTACACAGTGCCATGGAAGATGCAACAGGGACAGGCAGGGTGGTGAAGAATGTGTTTGTCACTCATGCTTTCATAGGTCAGGATATTAAATACAGCTTTTGACACAATAAGATAGTTAGCAAATTAGAGAGGGTGCAAAAGGATTTATGATAATTTCATCAGGTCTGAAGGGCTGGGATATAAGGAGACGTTGGACAGGCAGGGACATTTGTCTTTGGACAAGATTTATATAAGGTGCACAGATAGGGTGAATAGCCACAGTATTTCACCCAAAGCAGGAGTATGAACGTCTGACTCTGTGATGCTTCCCAGCTGATGGGTTTAATGGTATCTCCAATTTCCCTTCAGTCCACAATACTATTAATGTTTGCATCTACGTATTGCTTAAAGATATCAGAAAAAAGAATAATGGAAAAGGTACAAGCTTTACCTTGCTTGAAGTCATCAGATGTTTCTTTGAATGTCGTGTTGAACGAAACAGGGCAATGAAACTTTTCAATCGGCAAGGCTTCATCTACCACCGTCAGTGGTTTGGCTTCATCACGATACCTGGAAATATTGAACAGCTGGTTATAAACTGAGCACTAGAAATGTTTTAAGGTGTTCCACAAAACACTTACACTGTTTCCGTCAAGACAATGTCCTACCTTCGCTTGCGACCAGCTTCCTCCTGAAAGAAATAAAACACAAATCTCAATTGACTGAGATGAACCGTCCTCATCCCGACAGCGGGAATTTCACCAAATTTCTACAACCCTCTGATAATTCCCATTTCCCAACTCTTATCACCACTGTCATGCAGAGAGAAAGCGGATATTGTCGTAGAGATGTAGAACGATGGGGAAAAGCACAAGGAACGTTCATGAGAATGACGTCTCCTAATCTGAGGAAAGACATTCTTGCCATAGAAGGAGTACAGAGAAAGTTCACCAGACTGATTCCTGGGATGGCAGGACTTTCATATGAAGAAAGACTGGATAGACTCGGCTTGTACTCGCTAGAATTTAGAAGATTGAGGGGGGATCTTATAGAAACTTACAAAATTCTTAAGTGGTTGGACAGGCTAGATGCAGGAAGATTATTCCCGATGTTGGGGAAGTTCAGAACTAGAGGTCACAGTTTAAGGATAAGAGGGAAGTCTTTTGGGACCGAGATGAGAAAATCATTTTTTACACAGACGGTGGCGAATCTGTGGAATTCTCTGCCACAGAAGGTAGTTGAGGCCAGTTCATTGGCTATATTTAAGAGGGAGTTAGACGTGGCCCTTGTGGCTAAAGGTATCAGGGGGTATGGAGAGAAGGCAGGGATGGGATACTGAGTTGGATGATCAGCCATGATCATATTGAATGGCGGTGCAGGCTCGAAGGGCCAAATGGTCTACTCCTGCACCTATTTTCTATGTTTCTATGTCATAACTGAGAGGATGGAACTTAATGAAAAGACTGGGCAGGTGATGGGATTTCATCTGTAGAAGTTTTCAGGAATGATGAGAGGGAATTTAATATTATCGGTGGATTTAAATGTGTTGGGATGAAATAATATCTCAAATCGAAGGGGAGGCCAATAATCAAAGTTGAAATGTAACGTGGTCTTCAATAAATACCGACAGGAATGTAGTCATGAGAACATGGACCTCACTTGCATTGGAGGGACTGAAGCCAACAGCAGAGATAAATTTAAATGCAAGCGGTGATAATTGCTCGGTTCTAAGCTTCCCCCCAGTCTAGTTTCAGTAAAAACACTGAATCAAGCACTTGAATCAATTAATTGTATTCTACCAAAAGCACGTCACAGTTCACACACTGTACATATCCCACCGTGGGTTCGATCCCTGCGTCTATCTGTTCAAACCCTCTAGGCCTCGCACAGACAGAGGCACACCAGGATGGTACCTGGACCTGAGCGCTCTTCCAGAAGATGGGCCCTGAGCCTTGTGACCAGGGACTTTTATATGCCCCGCAAACTCGAGGGCCGAACCACACGGGGGTTGTCTCTTAATCACCCAATTACAAATATCGATTAACCCCATACATAACAGGCATTTCCCTAACCCAATGATACAACAATTCAATACATTGTATTCACAACGGACCTCAAGATGAAATCAACTTGGAAACATTTACCCTGATTAACAGATCTCTCAGACAAGGCCCGACACCCCATCCAATCAACACTTAGCAGAGTCAGACTCTGCAACATTATTTACAAGTTATTTACAAGGTATATGTCTGGTTTGCAGCCATCCAATCCATTCTATGCATTTAGTGCCAGATTGACAGGATTTGCAAGGCTTCCCATTCTTTGCTTGCAAATTGTATCTAAGTTCCAGACTTCCTGGCATCTCTCGCAGCCTGTCCCAGAGAGCAATTCCAATTTGACCAAATCTCCCAGTAAACCCTGAAACCTAACCCCATTTTGAAGTCCTGGCTGGTCCAATTTAGCCAGGATTAACAGTGGGGTAAACACATTAGGGCTCATGGAATTTGGGGTATTGTTACCGGGTGTGGAGAATAGATAGGAGGGATGATGAGTGGAGCAGAACTCGTGACTGGATAGGATGGGCCAAATGGCCTGTCCATGGTGTAGAATGGGATGTCATTCCATGGTGAAACAAAGTGCACAAAACAAACAGAGCAAATTCCCCCAAGTGACCACCCACTGCTGATGGGAACCGGATATAGATGATCAATCTGATGTGTGCGCCACATTCTATATTTCAATGTTAATCCCCACAATGTGGTCATGGCTGATCTAGCCCAGGACTGAACTTCTCCTCTTTGCCTCATTTCCTCTATTACAATTACCAAATTTAAAAAAAATGTATCCTCCTCTGGTTTAAAATGTGTCCAACATGTAAAACTTCTCAGAGTCTCTTGGTAGGAGACTCCCAGATATTCACCGCCCTCTGTCCATTCGTGGTCCTTTGGATCAGATATAGGATCACCTGTCATTGTTCTAAACTCCACATAATACAAACACCTCACTACATTCCGGCCAGACAGTCCTGAGATCCCACAGATTCAGCGGGAGGCCAATTAGTTTCTGAACAACAACAGCTGGAACAGACGGAACATTTTCTCAGTTCCGAATTACTGGTAAATGCAGCATTTATTTCTGAAATGTCACCCACCATTTTGTGACTGCACTTCCACTTCACCAAACTGTAGTGTAACCCCTCACCTTCAGAAACACCACACTGTCTTTTTGATCCATCTGTTGCTGCAACTTTAAGAGTTCCTCCTGAATGGAATTAAAATTTGCTTGAATCTTTCCAAGATTTGTATCCATTGTATTTAGAATCTTCTTCTCTTCCTCTCGGATATCTGCCAGTGTGCGCTGCTCTTTCTCAGTGAGAATCTGGTGCAGTTCAGCATACTGGGATGTGATCTTGGACTGAAGGTCGTGTGACTGTTCCTGTGAAATAAAAGGTGAAGGACAACATACAATGTCACTGGCTGTGTTTCCTCACGACTTTAACGGTGACATTTGGCCTGTACCCGTTTTATGTGCTTTGGCAATTCAATAGTTTGTCTAATGTAAGGCAAAGGCAAATTTATTTGTATAGCACCATTCGTACAAACAGCAATTCAAGGTGCTTTATAGGAAATAAAAAATAAAATAGTCAATAATTAAAAATTGCAAAATAAGCAATGCGACAAATGTATGAATAATAAAACAACGTCAATGAAACAATAAAACGATTTTAAAAAGCACATAAAAGGGTTAAAATTAGACGGTTAAGATTACCTGCATGTCGGGTTATGGAAAAGCTATAGTAAACAACAGTGTTTTTAGGCCTGATTTAAATGCGCTTACAGTCTGTGCACACCTCAGGTATTGTAGCCATTATACATTATAATTACATTAGATTGTACATTAATGTAGACAAAAATGCTGGAGGAATGTACAACAGGGAGAAGGCGTGAACCACACGGGCAGCACCCGAGGTCAGGATCGAACCCGCTCACCAGAACTAGGAGACAGCAGCACTACTTGTGTCACTGCGCTGCCCTATTATCACACGCACCGCAGGGATCAAATCTACACAAGATCAGGAAATCGAAACTTAAAAGCCTCACCAGAACTCCAGAAATCTTCTGTTTCTGTTGCTGCTCCATTCGCTGGATCCCTAATTTCTTTTTTGTGAGAGACTGGATGGAAGATTTCGTCTGATACTGGGATTGTGATTCAAAATCAGAGAATAAAAGTGTTAGAATATAAAGATGGATTTAAACAATGATGCGATCAAAATCGGTTTGCTTTTACCTTGTAGGTTTCAACAGCTTCTTTAACCGGCATGAAGTTGTGAGACTTGTGTTCCCGCCCAGCTGCACAAATCACACAGATCAGCTTCTTGTCAGTTTCACAAAACAGCTTCAGTTCTTCCTGATGTTCCTCGCACTGAAGTTTACTTTCCTTCTCTGTCCGATTCAGGCTCAGTGTTCGAGCTTTCTCAGACAGTCTCGCCAAGGCCCGATTCACCCTGAGGGTGCGGTCTGTAAACACCTCTCTACATTCCGGGCAGGAGTTTCTCACCTCCCTGTCCCAACTCTGTGTGATACAGGAGCGGCAGAAGTTGTGCCCGCACTCCAGTATAACTGGATCGGTGAAGAAATCCAGACAGATGGGACAAACTATCTCCTCGGTTAAACTCTCGACCGGGTCTTTCGCAGCCATTTTAACCTCCATTTCCTGGTTCAAAACGCATTCCCATTCGCTGAAACTGCTGATGCCCTTCAGCAATTAATTGGAGCGCCGGAGGCTGAAGTGCATGGGATCAAGAGGTGAATGGATAGGGTGAATGCACAGTCTTTTACCCGGAGTAGTGGAGTCGGGAACTAGAGGACACAGGTTTGTGGTGAGAGGTGCAAGATTTAATCGGAACCTGAGGAACAATATTTTCACACAGAAGGTCGTGGGGAAATGGAACAAGCTGCCAGAGGAGGTAAGTGATCAAAAGGGAACTGCAGATGCTGGAATATCAAAGGTACACAAAGTTGCTGGGGAAACTCAGCGGGTGCAGCAGCATCTATGGAGCGAAGGAAATAGGCGACGTTTCGGGCCGAAACCCTTCTTCAGAGGAGGTAAGTGAGTCTGGACAACAACGTGTGGGCGGGGTTTAGGACCCGGGGGAGCCCGGAGCTGTGGAACGATCAATGAAAGGGGCGGGGCCCGGCTGAGGGGAGGCGGAGCTCAGCCGCGTCAATCACAGCCCTGACCAGAAAGCCGATGTCATTTGTAATCAGCTTCGGGTAAATTTCATTCCCTGAAACTAAAGTTTTCCAGTTAAATGGGTGATTGGAACGTGAGTCTGACCATAAAATGCCAACAAAAAAACAGAAAGCGTTGTCGGCATTCAGCGGGTCGGGCAGTGTACAGTATCTGGAAAGGGAAGGGTTAATATTTCTGAGGTAATATGGAGAAGCAGATTGAACCGCTGCCTCACGGGGCCAGAGACCCGGGTTCGATCCTGACCATGTTCACTGTTCGGAACGTGCACATTCTCCCTGTGACCGCGTCGGTTTCCTCCGGGTGCTCCGGTTTTCTCCCACATTCAAAGGACATGCGGGTTTGTAGGGTAATTGGCCCTCTGTAAATTGCCCCAAGTATGTTGGGAGTGAACGGGAAGGTGGGATAACAGAGACCAAGTGATCGATGGTCCATGTGGACTCGGTCGGCCGAAGGGCCTACTTCCATGCTGTATCTCTAAAGTAAAGTAAGCTCCACTCTGGTCAGAAAATCAACCTTGCACTGCCGCTCAACAGAGAAAACAAGTCGTCATCAATACTGCACAGGGGCAGGCCCTTCAACACACAATGTCTAGCTTATGGAAGGACCATTCAGGAGCCTGATAACAGAGGGGAGGAGGCTGTTTCTGAGACTGGTAGTGCGCGCTTTCAAGATTCCGTACCTTCTGCCCGACAAGAACAGTGAGAAGCAGGAATGGCCACGGGGTGGGACAAGTATTTGATTATGTTGGCTGCTTTTCCATGATGTGGGATGATCTTAGAAGAGATGTAAAAAAATCATGAGAGGAACACATCGGGTAGTCGCACAGAGCTCAGAGGAGGGGAATCATGTACCAGAGGACATAGGTGTAAGGTGAGGGTGGAAAGGTTTAATAGGAACCTGAAGGGTAACTTTGTTCACACAATGGGTGGTGGGTGTATGGAATGAGCTGCTGGAGGAGGTAGATGAGCCAAGTACCATCGTAACGTTTCTGCCCTCACCGCAACAATGGACTGTTTACCCTCCTACCATCCGGGAGGCGCTACATGTCTCTCCAGGACATGGATCTACCAACAGGTCCAGGAACCCCTTCTTCCCTGTGGCTGTCACTCTGCTCAACAATGTACCTCGGTGACTGCCAATCACCCCCCCCCCCTCCCCCGGACACTCCTCCCACAGGAAAAACACTATAACTGTATACATGTAAATAGTTTTATTTATTGAAATCATATTCTATGTCGCTCTTCCAGGGAGATGCTAATTGCATTTCGTTGTCTCTGTACACTGACAATGACAATTAAAGTTGAATCTGAATCTGAATCAGAAGCATTTAGACAGGTACATGGCTAGGACAGGTTAGAGGGATATGGGCCAAACGTGGGCAGTGCAGGTCGGTTCAAGAACCTAATGGTTGTGGGTAAGGAGCTGGGAATGGGAGCTCTAATGAACCTGTCGGTTTTGTTGACGGCCACATAGAACCAGAACAGTTCCTTCAGCCCACATCAGACTGCAATGCCTCCACCGTATGTGCCTCGACCACCACTCCAGCAGCACGTTCCAGGCATTGGAGTGATGTTATTGTGCAGAGTCTGAGACCAAGCGTAGGCTTGGCCATAGTTTCACCTCTGGCTGTCTCCTCCTTTTTCCTTTATTCTCCCCGCCCCCCCCACCAGTCTGAAGAATTGTTTCTGCCTGAAATGTTGCCCATTTCCTTCGCTGCATAGATGCTGCTGTATCCGCGGAGTTTCTCCAGCATTTTTGTTTACAGACAAATTACAACGTTTGCACGCGTTTTAACGTTTTTCCACGAGTACTCTCTGGAACGATGTGTGAATGAATAGCTTGCACGGTTGTTTGTTTGTTTTGTCTGTCTCTGGGTCTATAACACAGCGGGACAGGTCAGGCATGGAAATAGCCAACGGAGAGGTTGAGAAGGAGTTTCTTCCCAGAGGCCATTCGGACTGTAAACTCCTATCTCACCAGGGACTAACTTTACTGAACGTTTTTCCTTCCAATATTTAATATGTAAAAGAATATGTGTGTGTTTATGATTGTGTTTATAGTTTGTTTGGTTGTTTGTTTGTTTGTCTTTTTGCACAAAATCCGCGAGCATTGCCACTTTTCATTTCACTGCACATCTTGTATGTGTATGGTACGAATAAACTTCACTTGACTTGACTTGACAAAGATGAAGCTCCTGCTCCTGCTCCAGTATCACAGGGCAGTCCCAGCTAAAGATCTTATAAGATCTTTGGTCCCAGCAAAGATGCTGATGCTGCTCCTGCTCCAGTATCTCAGGGAAGTCTCAGCAAAGTTGCTGCTGCTGCTGCTCCTCCAGTATCTCAGGGAAGTCCCAAAGATGCTGCGCCTGCTTCTCCAGTATCTCAGGGCAGTCCCAAAGATGCTGCTCCTGCTCTAGTATCTCAGGGCAGTCCCAGCCAAAGATGCTGCTCCAGTATTTCATGGCAGTCTCAGCAAAGATGCTGCTCCTCCTCCAGTATCTCAGGGCAGTCCCAGCTAAAGATGCTGCTGCTGCTCCTCCAGTATCTCAGGGCTGTCCCAGCTAAAGATGCTGCTCCTGCTCCTCCTTCAGTATCTCAGGGAAGTCCCAAAGATGCTGCGCCTGCTTCTCCAGTATCTCAGGGCAGTCCCAAAGATGCTGTTCCTGCTCCAGTATCTCAGGGCAGTCATAGCCAAAGATGTTGCTCCAGTATTTCATGACAGTCTCAGCAAATATGCTGCTTCTCCTCCAATATCTCAGGGCAGTCCCAGCTAAAGATGCTGCTGCTGCTCCTCCAGTATCTCAGGGCTGTCCCAGCTATAGATGCTGCTCCTGCTCCTCCTCCAGTATCTCAGGGCAGTCCCAAAGGACCAGGGACTAACTTTACTGAACGTTTTTCCTTCCAATATTTAATATGTAAAAGAATATGTGTGTGTTCATGATTGTGTTTATAGTTTGTTTGGTTGTTTGTCTTTTTGCACAAAGTCCGCGAGCATTGCCACTTTTCATGTCACTGCACATCTCGTATGTGTATGTGACGAATAAACTTGACTTGACTTGACTTGACATCCCTGGAGAGAAGGGACGGCGCTGGCCAATCACGCGGTCAGCGGGGGGGGGGGGGCTATTGTGGTCTGGGCCGACCAATCATGCATCTGGGGGCGGGCAATCGTGATCTCGGCCGGCCAATCACACGTTAGGGGGCGGGCCATCGTGATCTGGACTGACCAATCACGCGTCATTGGGCGGGTCATAGTGATCTGGACCGACCAATCACGCGTCAGTGGGCGGGCCGGTGATGTCAGAGAGAACAAAGGATTTTGTGAATGGAGCTTTAACTGGAGCGCGCTCATGAGTGACGGCAGGTTAACGAGGCAGTGTTTACGAGGCCTGTCCCACCAGTATGCGACTGACTCCATGCGGCAGCAAAGATCCCATAGTGGAGCTATAGGATATTTGGTGAATGTTATTTGTTTTAGAAGGAACTGCAGATGCTGGAAAATCGAAGGTGCACAAAAATGCTGGAGAAACTCAGCGGGTGCAGCAGCATCTATGCAGCGAAGGAAATAGGCAACGTTTCAGGCCGAAACCCTTCTTCAGACTTCAGGTTTCGGCCCGAAACGTTGCCTATTCCCTTCTTCAGACTGGTGGGGGGCGGGGAGAATAGAGGAAAAAGGAGGAGGAGACCAAAGATTTATAGCGCTATAAGAACTTTGGAGGAGACAGCCAGAGGGCTGAAGGAGAGGTAGGAAGGGGAGGAGACAGCAAGGGCTAACAAAATTGGGAGAATTCAATGTGCATGCCCCCATCAAGCAATGTTACAAATGTTTTAGATTTAAAAAATCAAGTCTGCAATTTATCCCATCAGATAAGGCATAAAAAGAAGTTTAATTTGTCACCTTATTCACTTTCATATCTTCAGTATTTAAAAAAGTCATAGAAACATAGACATAGAAACATAGAAAATAGGTGCAGGAGTAGGCCATTCGGCCCTTCGAGCCTGCACCGCCATTTGATATGATCATGGCTGATCATCCAACTCATTATACCATCCCTGCCTTCTCTCCATACCCCCTAATCCCTTTAGCCACAAGGGCCATATCTTAAATATAGCCAATGAACTGGCCTCAACTACCTTCTGTGGCAGAGAATTCTACAGATTCACCAGTCTCTGCGTTAAAAATGATTTTCTCATCTCGGTCCTAAAATACTTCCCTCTTATCCTTAACTGTGACCCCTAGTTCTGGACTTCCCCAACATCGGGAATAATCTTCCTGCATCTAGCCTGTCCAACCCCTTAAGAATTTTGTAACTTTCTATAAGAATATGTGGCCATTTTCATACTCGGAAATTAGCATCTTGTTCCCTGTTACTTTTCCATTGTCTTAACACAAAAGCTGTGATCGAGGACAGTCAAATGGCCATAACTTTCTTAAAAATTAAGAGAACTAAAATAAATGTTCAGTTATTATAGATTGAAGCATTCTGAAACAAATATGAAACAATCTTACTTAGATGACTTGAAATTAAAGCATATAATTAGTTAGTTACCTAATTGTAGCTAATTACAAAATTCAATTACCAGATCTAAACATCTATCAATTTCTTAAGAATAGATTAACATTTTTAGTTACGGAGGGTGCGGTCTTTGCGGAAGGCAGACATGTGGGAAGATGGGAAGATGGGGCCAGTGGTGGGGTCACGTTGGAGGTGGTGAAACTGACGGAGTTGTAGACTGTCACGCTGGTGAGTGCCCTGCCAGCCCTCTGCCGTTTTTCACAGTCCTCCGAGCGCTGCGGTCCTCGCTCTGGTCCACGACGCCGGCAGCCTAGCTTGGGCCCGGTGCCCGATGGGGAGGCTTGTGCTCCATGACCGGTAGCTGCTGTCTCTACCCCCTCCCCCTCCCTCTCTACCCCCTCCCCGAGGCAGAGAAAGCGAGAGAGAGGCGGGGGGGAAGATGGGGGGAGGGGAGGTGGAAGAAGTGGGGAGAGAGGGGGGTGGAGAGGGGGAGTGGGGTGTGGATGCCTTGTGCCTATCAAACCCTCAACTCCCCGCAGTTAGGCAATTAAGGGACTATTTGGGGAGTCTGGTAGGACCAAGGCAATGGGTGATTTTGTATTTCCAAGGCTGTAATTGGCCATCTAAACCTGGTTTTAACTGGTATCTTTAATATCTAGGCTAGCCTAGATGGGCCCAAGGGTCCATTTAGGGTGTCTGGTAGACCCAAGGCAGCAGATAATTGTTCATTTATAGGTCATAGGTCAGCAGATAGGGTCATTTTATATCCCCCCCCACCCATGGTGTGATAGATCATTTAAACTTGGTTTTAGCCTAAGGGTTTTGGCCCGAAACGTTGCCTATTGAATTGAATTGAATTGAATACCTTTATTGTCATTCAGACCTTACGGTCTGAACGAAATTTCGTGCCTGCAGTCATACATACAATCATACAATAATAAACAACGATAAACACAAATTAACATCCACCACAGTGTATCCTCCAAACACCTCCTCACTGTGGTGTAGGCAAAAATCCTAGGGTTACTGTCTCTTCCCTCCTCTTCTCCCTCTGCGCTGAGGCGATTCCCCACCGGGCGATGGCACAACAGTCCCGCGGCTCACCGAACCCCACAAACGGGCCGGTTCAAACACCGCGGCCCGGGGTGGTCGAAGCTGCCGCCCTCCAGTCCAGCGTACGCAGCCGCTGGCCCGCGGCTGAACCCAGGACTCAGGTCACCTCCGCCAGAACGCCGTCCCAGCCCCCGGAGCACCAATCACGCGGCCACGGGGGTACACAAAAATGCTGGAGAAACTCAGCGGGTGCAACAGCATCTATGGAGCGAAGGAAATAGGCGACGTTTCGGGCCGAAACCCTTTTTCAGAAAATATCTCCTCAATCACGCGGGCAGCGGGGGGTGGGGCGGGCCATCGTGATCTGGACTGACCAATCATGCATCAGTGGGCAGGTCATAGTGATCTGGACCCACCAATCATGCTTAAGGGGGCGGGACATCGTTATCTGGACTGACCAATCACGCGTCATTAGGCGGGTCATAGTGATCTGGACCGGCCAATCACGCGTCAGTGGGTGGGCCGGTGATGTCAGAGAGAACAAAGTATTTTGTGAATGGAGCTTTAACTGGAGCGCGCTCATGAGTGACGGCAGAGTGTGTACGAGGCAGTGTTTACGAGGCCTGTCCCACCAGTATGCGACTGACTCCATGCGGCAGCAAAGATCCCATAGTGGAGCTATAGGATATTTGGTGAATGTTATTTGTTTTAGAAGGAACTGCAGATGCTGGAAAATCGAAGGTGCACAAAAATGCTGGAGAAACTCAGCGGGTGCAGCAGCATCTATGCAGCGAAGGAAATAGGCAACGTTTCAGGCCGAAACCCTTCTTCAGACTTCAGGTTTCGGCCCGAAACGTTGCCTATTCCCTTCTTCAGACTGGTGGGGGGCGGGGAGAATAGAGGAAAAAGGAGGAGGAGACCAAAGATTTATAGCGCTATAAGAACTTTGGAGGAGACAGCCAGAGGGCTGAAGGAGAGGTAGGAAGGGGAGGAGACAGCAAGGGCTAACAAAATTGGGAGAATTCAATGTGCATGCCCCCATCAAGCAATGTTACAAATGTTTTAGATTTAAAAATCAAGTCTGCAATTTATCCCATCAGATAAGGCATAAAAAGAAGTTTAATTTGTCACCTTATTCACTTTCATATCTTCAGTATTTAAAAAAGTCATAGAAACATAGACATAGAAACATAGAAAATAGGTGCAGGAGTAGGCCATTCGGCCCTTCGAGCCTGCACCGCCATTTGATATGATCATGGCTGATCATCCAACTCATTATACCATCCCTGCCTTCTCTCCATACCCCCTAATCCCTTTAGCCACAAGGGCCATATCTTAAATATAGCCAATGAACTGGCCTCAACTACCTTCTGTGGCAGAGAATTCTACAGATTCACCAGTCTCTGCGTTAAAAATGATTTTCTCATCTCGGTCCTAAAATACTTCCCTCTTATCCTTAACTGTGACCCCTAGTTCTGGACTTCCCCAACATCGGGAATAATCTTCCTGCATCTAGCCTGTCCAACCCCTTAAGAATTTTGTAACTTTCTATAAGAATATGTGGCCATTTTCATACTCGGAAATTAGCATCTTGTTCCCTATTACTTTTCCATTGTCTTAACACAAAAGCTGTGATCGAGGACAGTCAAATGGCCATAACTTTCTTAAAAATTAAGAGAACTAAAATAAATGTTCAGTTATTATAGATTGAAGCATTCTGAAACAAATATGAAACAATCTTACTTAGATGACTTGAAATTAAAGCATATAATTAGTTAGTTACCTAATTGTAGCTAATTACAAAATTCAATTACCAGATCTAAACATCTATCAATTTCTTAAGAATAGATTAACATTTTTAGTTACGGAGGGTGCGGTCTTTGCGGAAGGCAGACATGTGGGAAGATGGGAAGATGGGGCCAGTGGTGGGGTCCACGTTTGGAGGTGGTGAAACTGACGGAGTGTAGACTGTCACGCTGGTGAGTGCCCTGCCAGCCCTTTGCTGTTTTTCACAGTCCTCCGAGCGCTGCGGTCCTCGCTCTGGTCCACGACGCCGGCAGCCTAGCTTGGGCCCGGTGCCCGATGGGGAGGCTTGTGCTCCATGACCGGTAGCTGCTGTCTCTACCCCCTCCCCCTCCCTCTCTACCCCCTCCCCGAGGCAGAGGAAAGCGAGAGAGAGGCGGGGGGGGAAGATGGGGTGGCGGGGGGGGGGGGGGGGGGGGGTGGAAGTGGGGAAAGTGGGGTGGAGAGGGGGGTGGGGTGTGGATGCCTTGTGCCTATCAAACCCTCAAACTCCCCGCAGTTAGGCAATTAAGGGACTATTTGGGGAAGCTGTAGGACCAAGGCAATGGGTGATTTTGTATTTCCAAGGCTGTAATTGGCCATCTAAACCTGGTTTTAACTGGTATCTTTCATATCTAGGCTAGCCTAGATGGGTCCAAGGGTCCATTTAGGGTGTCTGGTAGACCCAAGGCAGCAGATAATTGTTCATTTATATGTCATAGGTCAGCAGATAGGGTCATTTTATATCCCCCCCACCCATGGTGTGATAGATCATTTAAACTTGGTTTTAGCCTAAGGGTTTTGGCCCGAAACGTTGCCTATTGAATTGAATTGAATTGAATACCTTTATTGTCATTCAGACCTTACGGTCTGAACGAAATTTCGTGCCTGCAGTCATACATACAATCATACAATAATAAACAACAATAAACACAAATTAACATCCACCACAGTGTATCCTCCAAACACCTCCTCACTGTGGTGTAGGCAAAAATCCTAGGGTTACTGTCTCTTCCCTCCTCTTCTCCCTCTGCGCTGAGGCGATTCCCCACCGGGCGATGGCACAACAGTCCCGCGGCTCACCGAACCCCACAAACGGGCCGGTTCAAACACCGCGGCCCGGGGTGGTCGAAGCTGCCGCCCTCCAGTCCAGCGTACGCAGCCGCTGGCCCGCGGCTGAACCCAGGACTCAGGTCACCTCCGCCAGAACGCCGTCCCAGCCCCCGGAGCACCAATCACGCGGCCACGGGGGTACACAAAATTGCTGGAGAAACTCAGCGGGTGCAACAGCATCTATGGAGCGAAGGAAATAGGCGACGTTTCGGGCCGAAACCCTTCTTCAGAAAATATCTCCTCAATCACGCGGGCAGCGGGGGATGGGGGGCGGCATCGTGATCTGGACTGACCAATCATGCATCAGTGGGCGGGTCATAGTGATCTGGACCCACCAATCATGCTTAAGGGGGCGGGACATCGTTATCTGGACTGACCAATCACGCGTCATTAGGCGGGTCATAGTGATCTGGACCGACCAATCACGCGTCAGTGGGTGGGCCGGTGATGTCAGAGAGAACAAAGTATTTTGTGAATGGAGCTTTAACTGGAGCGCGCTCATGAGTGACGGCAGAGTGTGTACGAGGCAGTGTTTACGAGGCCTGTCCCACCAGTATGCGACTGACTCCATGCGGCAGCAAAGATCCCATAGTGGAGCTATAGGATATTTGGTGAATGTTATTTGTTTTAGAAGGAACTGCAGATGCTGGAAAATCGAAGGTGCACAAAAATGCTGGAGAAACTCAGCGGGTGCAGCAGCATCTATGCAGCGAAGGAAATAGGCAACGTTTCAGGCCGAAACCCTTCTTCAGACTTCAGGTTTCGGCCCGAAAGGTTGCCTATTCCCTTCTTCAGACTGGTGGGGGGCGGGGAGAATAGAGGAAAAAGGAGGAGGAGACCAAAGATTTATAGCGCTATAAGAACTTTGGAGGAGACAGCCAGAGGGCTGAAGGAGAGGTAGGAAGGGGAGGAGACAGCAAGGGCTAACAAAATTGGGAGAATTCAATGTGCATGCCCCCATCAAGCAATGTTACAAATGTTTTAGATTTAAAAAATCAAGTCTGCAATTTATCCCATCAGATAAGGCATAAAAAGAAGTTTTATTTGTCACCTTATTCACTTACATATCTTCAGTATTTAAAAAAGTCATAGAAACATAGACATAGAAACATAGAAAATAGGTGCAGGAGTAGGCCATTCGGCCCTTCGAGCCTGCACCGCCATTTGATATGATCATGGCTGATCATCCAACTCATTATACCATCCCTGCCTTCTCTCCATACCCCCTAATCCCTTTAGCCACAAGGGCCATATCTTAAATATAGCCATTGAACTGGCCTCAACTACCTTCTGTGGCAGAGAATTCTACAGATTCACCAGTCTCTGCGTTAAAAATGATTTTCTCATCTCGGTCCTAAAATACTTCCCTCTTATCCTTAACTGTGACCCCTAGTTCTGGACTTCCCCAACATCGGGAATAATCTTCCTGCATCTAGCCTGTCCAACCCCTTAAGAATTTTGTAACTTTCTATAAGAATATGTGGCCATTTTCATACTCGGAAATTAGCATCTTGTTCCCTGTTACTTTTCCATTGTCTTAACACAAAAGCTGTGATCGAGGACAGTCAAATGGCCATAACTTTCTTAAAAATTAAGAGAACTAAAATAAATGTTCAGTTATTATAGATTGAAGCATTCTGAAACAAATATGAAACAATATTACTTAGATGACTTGAAATTAAAGCATATAATTAGTTAGTTACCTAATTGTAGCTAATTACAAAATTCAATTACCAGATCTAAACATCTACCAATTTCTTAAGAATAGATTAACATTTTTAGTTACGGAGGGTGCGGTCTTTGCGGAAGGCAGACATGTGGGAAGATGGGAAGATGGGGCCAGTGGTGGGGTCACGTTGGAGGTGGTGAAACTGACGGAGTTGTAGACTGTCACGCTGGTGAGTGCCCTGCCAGCCCTCTGCTGTTTTTCACAGTCCTCCGAGCGCTGCGGTCCTCGCTCTGGTCCACGACGCCGGCAGCCTAGCTTGGGCCCGGTGCCCGATGGGGAGGCTTGTGCTCCATGACCGGTAGCTGCTGTCTCTACCCCCTCCCCCTCCCTCTCTACCCCCTCCCCGAGGCAGAGAAAGCGAGAGAGAGGCGGGGGAGAAGATGGGGTGGGGGGGGGGGGGGGGAGGAAGTGGGGAGAGAGGGGGTGGGGTGTGGATGCCTTGTGCCTATCAAACCCTCAACTCCCCGCAGTTAGGCAATTAAGGGACTATTTGGGGAGTCTGGTAGGACCAAGGCAATGGGTGATTTTGTATTTCCAAGGCTGTAATTGGCCATCTAAACCTGGTTTTAACTGGTATCTTTAATATCTAGGCTAGCCTAGATGGGCCTAAGGGTCCATTTAGGGTGTCTGGTAGACCCAAGGCAGCAGATAATTGTTCATTTATAGGTCATAGGTCAGCAGATAGGGTCATTTTATATCCCCCCCACCCATGGTGTGATAGATCATTTAAACTTGGTTTTAGCCTAAGGGTTTTGGCCCGAAACGTTGCCTATTGAATTGAATTGAATTGAATACCTTTATTGTCATTCAGACCTTACGGTCTGAACGAAATTTCGTGCCTGCAGTCATACATACAATCATACAATAATAAACAACAATAAACACAAATTAACATCCACCACAGTGTATCCTCCAAACACCTCCTCACTGTGGTGTAGGCAAAAATCCTAGGGTTACTGTCTCTTCCCTCCTCTTCTCCCTCTGCGCTGAGGCGATTCCCCACCGGGCGATGGCACAACAGTCCCGCGGCTCACCGAACCCCACAAACGGGCCGGTTCAAACACCGCGGCCCGGGTGGTCGAAGCTGCCGCCCTCCAGTCCAGCGTACGCAGCCGCTGGCCCGCGGCTGAACCCAGGACTCAGGTCACCTCCGCCAGAACGCCGTCCCAGCCCCCGGAGCACCAATCACGCGGCCACGGGGGTACACAAAATTGCTGGAGAAACTCAGCGGGTGCAACAGCATCTATGGAGCGAAGGAAATAGGCGACGTTTCGGGCCGAAACCCTTCTTCAGAAAATATCTCCTCAATCACGCGGGCAGCGGGGGGTGGGGGCGGGCCATCGTGATCTGGACTGACCAATCATGCATCAGTGGGCGGGTCATAGTGATCTGGACCCACCAATCATGCTTAAGGGGGCGGGACATCGTTATCTGGACTGACCAATCACACGTCATTAGGCGGGTCATAGTGATCTGGACCGGCCAATCACGCGTCAGTGGGTGGGCCGGTGATGTCAGAGAGAACAAAGTATTTTGTGAATGGAGCTTTAACTGGAGCGCGCTCATGAGTGACGGCAGGTTAACGAGGCAGTGTTTACGAGGCCTGTCCCACCAGTATGCGACTGACTCCATGCGGCAGCAAAGATCCCATAGTGGAGCTATAGGATATTTGGTGAATGTTATTTGTTTTAGACGGAACTGCAGATGCTGGAAAATCGAAGGTGCACAAAAATGCTGGAGAAACTCAGCGGGTGCAGCAGCATCTATGCAGCGAAGGAAATAGGCAACGTTTCAGGCCGAAACCCTTCTTCAGACTTCAGGTTTCGGCCCGAAACGTTGCCTATTCCCTTCTTCAGACTGGTGGGGGGCGGGGAGAATAGAGGAAAAAGGAGGAGGAGACCAAAGATTTATAGCGCTATAAGAACTTTGGAGGAGACAGCCAGAGGGCTGAAGGAGAGGTAGGAAGGGGAGGAGACAGCAAGGGCTAACAAAATTGGGAGAATTCAATGTGCATGCCCCCATCAAGCAATGTTACAAATGTTTTAGATTTAAAAAATCAAGTCTGCAATTTATCCCATCAGATAAGGCATAAAAAGAAGTTTTATTTGTCACCTTATTCACTTTCATATCTTCAGTATTTAAAAAAGTCATAGAAACATAGACATAGAAACATAGAAAATAGGTGCAGGAGTAGGCCATTCGGCCCTTCGAGCCTGCACCGCCATTTGATATGATCATGGCTGATCATCCAACTCATTATACCATCCCTGCCTTCTCTCCATACCCCCTAATCCCTTTAGCCACAAGGGCCATATCTTAAATATAGCCAATGAACTGGCCTCAACTACCTTCTGTGGCAGAGAATTCTACAGATTCACCAGTCTCTGCGTTAAAAATGATTTTCTCATCTCGGTCCTAAAATACTTCCCTCTTATCCTTAACTGTGACCCCTAGTTCTGGACTTCCCCAACATCGGGAATAGTCTTCCTTCATCTAGCCTGTCCAACCCCAGGAATTTTGTAAGTTCCTGTAAGATCCCCCCTCAATCTTCTGAATTCTAGCGTGTACAAGCCGAGTCTGTCCAGTCTTTCTTCATATGAAAGTCCTGCTATCCCAGGAATCAGTCTGGTGAACCTTCTCTGTACCCCCTCTATGGCAAGAATGTCTTTCCTCAGTTTAGGAGACCAAAACTGTACGCAATACTCCAGACGTGGTCTTACCAAGACCCTGTACAACTGCAGTAGAACCTCCCTGCTGCTATACTCAAATTATTTTGCTATGAATGCTAACATACCATTTGCTTTCTTCACTGCCTGCTGCACCTGCATTCCTACTTTCAATGACTGGTGTACCATGACACCCAGGTCTCGTTGCATCTCCCCTTTTCCTAATCGGCCACCATTCAGATAATAGTCTACTTTCCTGTTTTTGCCACCAAAGTGGATAACCTCACATTTATCCACATTATACTGCATCTGCCGTGCATTTGCCCACTCGCCCAACCTATCCAAGTCACCTTGCAGCCTCCTAGCATCCTCTTCACAACTAACACTGCCCCCCAGCTTCGTGTCATCCGCAAACGTGGAGACGTTGCATTCAATTCCCTCATCCAGATCATTAATATATATTGTGAATAGCTGGGGTCCCAGCACTGAGCCTTGCGGTACCCCACTAGTCACTGCCTGCCATTCTGAAAAGGACCCATTTGCTCCTACTCTTTGCTTCCTGTCTGCCAGCCATTCTCTATCCACATCAATACTGAACCCCCAATACCATGTGCTTTAAGTCTGTATACTAATCTCTTATGTGGGACCTTGTCGAAAGCCTTCTGAGAGTCCAGATTTAACACATCCACTGGTTCTCCCTTATCCAATCTACTAGTTACATCCTCGAAAAATTCTATAAGATTCGTCAGACATGATTTACCTTTCATAAATCCATGCTGACTGTCCAATGAATTCACCACTTTCCAAATGTGCTGCTATCCCATCTTTAATAACTGACTCCAGAATTTTCCCCACCACCGATGTTAGACTAACTGGTCTGTAATTCCCTGTTTTCTCTCTCCCTCCCTTTTTAAAAAGTGGGGTTACATTAGCTACCCTCCAGTCCTCAGGAACTACTCCAGAATCTAAAGAGTTTTGGCGACTCTTTGGGTACTTTGTGCATTGTATGCAACAATGAAGAATTTCACTTTACATGTGACAATAAACTATCATTGAATTGTTGCAAGGTTGAATGAACTTGTCATTTGCCACTTTTCATTTCACTGCACATCTCGTATGTGTATGTGACGAATAAACTTGACTTGACTTGACTTGTTTAAATCAGAGCCTTATTATTCCGAGTCCAGAGTTTCATGGACACAGCCTTGAATTACACCTAACCTGGTGTGTTTCAATCGTAAAAAGGCATTGAACGTGCAATATGCCTGATGTGGAAGTCGTTTGTGGAATATCTTACCTGCATCAATTCCTTCCAACTCAAGTTTGATGCGAGTCTGAACACATCTACTGTCCTTAACTCAGTGAAGATCATAAGACATAAGAGTAGAATTAGGCCATTTCGCCCATCAAGTCTGCTTCTCCATTTGATCATGGCTGATATAGTTTCCCCCCCCTCAACGCCATTCTCCTGCCTTCTCTCTGTAACCTTTAACGCCTTTGCTAATCAAGAACCCATCAATCTCCGCATTAAAAATACCCAATAATGTCAACAAATTCCTCCCATCCACTAATATACCACCTCATCTCCATTCTAAAGATACACCATTTGATTCTGAGGCTGTGCTGTCTGGTCCAAGACTACTACTACTGGAAGCATCCACTCTATCTAGACCTTTGTATCCTAATGTTTGTAGACCTGCCTGGTTATCAGCTTGGTGAAGGCAGAGAAAATGGACAAAGGGATATGTAAACCTGTGATATGTGGGGTCAGTGCCCTTGTCACAACCTGACAAAGCAACTTGGGTTCACAACCCAAGATGGTGCCCAAGCCAGCCGACACTCTACATGCTGGTCCCAAAAGTTAAAGTGCCGCCCCCCGCCCCCCCCCCCCCCCCTATAATATTTGGGACAAAGACTCATCATTTATTTATTTGCCTCTCTCTGCACTCCACAATTTGAGATTTGTAATAGAAAAAAAACACATGTCGCAGACTTCAAATAGTCATTGCATGCAAAGGATTTGCAACAAAATACTAAACATAACTCCTTTCATTTGTGTGTCCCAAACATTATGGTGCCCTGAAATGGGGGGTCTATGTATAAACACTGCTGTAATTTCTACATGGTGAAACCAAAATGAATAAAAATGGCCTTCATTAAAATCTCACAATGTGTACTTTAACTACATGCAAAATGTTTTAAAACATTAATATTTCTCTGGTTTTCCATCGATGGGAAAAATCCTCTGCTTTAATCCGGCGGAGGGGGGCTCTGAGCGAGGTGGCCAAAAATGACGGCCGTAAGTGGCGGCGTTCTCTCGGAAATCACATCGCAGTGAGTCAAAAGCGGTCAAGATATTACTTTTAGTAATATGGATATTTAAAAAAATGTTTTGCCCTACAGACTTGCTTCATCGCATGTGGTGTTTAACTTCCTAATGCACTGTGCATTGAGCGGTGTTTAATCCATACAATCGAGTTTGGAGGGTGATAAACCACAATATACTCCTGACAGGTAAGAGTGCATCTTCATGGTTTATATTTCCATACATGTAAATTGGGGTTGGGGAAAGATTTGGGGTAGGAGTTGAGGTTAGTCAGATCAACAGCAGAGCCGGTTCAGGGCCTGGTGTCGTGGAGGGCGAAGAAAGCTGGATTTATCTCTAATAGATGCGTTTACCTGTTCGACCACATGTCAGGGCCTTGTTTGTACAGCTTATTGATCTGCCTTTTGATTGAATTCAGTGACTAAAGGGGATAACGTTTAATGCAACATAAAGTCCGATTAAAGATAGTCCATGGGTCTCCAATGAGGTAGATGGTAGCTCAAGATCGCCTGTTGGGAGGATAGTTCAGTTGCCTGATAACATTTCTTTAATCCATGGTTAACAATGCAGATGCCTAAAACTTCAATGGTTTTTCAAATGGTGCATGATTTTTTAAATATATATATATTTTTCACTGTATTGTTATATATGCAGTTGCTGTATTTTGGTGTTAAATCATGCCAATACTGACATTTGATTAGGTTGTACCATTCAAGATTTAGCCTCACAGATCCAATTTGATTTTGGGAATATGTATGATGATATAATTTCCTGTGCATTGTGTAGAGTTGCTCTGAAGACAATTTGGTGCTGGGAGAGCCTCCTTCTCCAAATCTGAAGGCTCAAATTTGCTACTTTGACTTTGGCTCTAAGTCGCAGACAAAATTTGACCAAACACTAAATTTGAGTAAACAGTCTGAAGAAGGATAGCGGCCCGAAATGTCACGCATTCCTTCTCTCCAGTGATGCTGGATGTCCTGCTGAGTTACTCCAGCATTTTGTCCAAACAGTAGTTGTTCCACTGGTATTCCATCACTCCAGAGCAGTATACCGTGAAGAATTCACAGAACAGTGTTGTTTCTGGGTGCTCTTTGTACAATCGACTGAGGCACATTTTATTGAAAGCCACACTGAACTAAAATGCTTTGTTGACAGAATGAGAACACATTTGGGTTGGCAAAGAAACAGTCTCGCACAGTTAAATCGCTTTGTTTTAAATAAAGTTTACTTAATTTTTAAATAAAATCTAACTTCATGCACATAGGCACGATAGTTGAAACAAACAGGAAATGGTGGAAATACACAGCAGTTGACAGCTTTTAATCAACACGACCACAAGACTTAACTGTAGCAGTGGTTTGCTTCACGGTGCTGTTGCTTGATCGGTGTTCAGTAAGTTCATGGCCCATCTGAATTTACCTTTACCTCCACTCTCCTTAGTTTGGAGATACAGCGTGGAAACATAGAAACATAGAAATTAGGTGCAGGAGTAGGCCATTCGGCCCTTCGAGCCTGCACCGCCATTCAATATGATCATGGCTGATCATCCAACTCAGTGTCCCGTACCTGCCTTCTCTCCATACCCTCTGATCCCCTTAGCCACATCTAACTCCCTCTTAAATATAGCCAATGAACTGGCCTCGACTACCCTCTGTGGCAGGGAGTTCCAGAGATTCACCACTCTCTGTGTGAAAAAAGTTCTTCTCATCTCGGTTTTAAAGGATTTCCCCCTTATCCTTAAGCTGTGACCCCTTGTCCTGGACTTCCCCAACATCGGGAGCAATCTTCCTGCATCTAGCCTGTCCAACCCCTTAAGAATTTTGTAAGTTTCTATAAGATCCCCTCTCAATCTCCTAAATTCTAGAGAGTATAAACCAAGTCTATCCAGTCTTTCTTCATAAGACAGTCCTGACATCCCAGGAATCAGTCTGGTGAACCTTCTCTGCACTCCCTCTATGGCAATAATGTCCTTCCTCAGATTTGGAGACCAAAACTGTACGCAATACTCCAGGTGTGGTCTCACCAAGACCCTGTACAACTGCAGTAGAACCTCCCTGCTCCTATACTCAAATCCTTTTGCTATGAAAGCTAACATACCGCTTTCTTCACTGCCTGCTGCACCTGCATGCCCACTTTCAATGACTGGTGTACCATGACACCCAGGTCTCGCTGCATCTCCCCTTTTCCTAGTCGGCCACCATTTAGATAATAGTCTGCTTTCATGTTTTTGCCACCAAAATGGATAACCTCACATTTATCCACATTATACTGCATCTGCCAAACATTTGCCCACTCACCCAGCCTATCCAAGTCACCTTGCAGTCTCCTAGCATCCTCCTCACAGCTAACACTGCCCCCCAGCTTAGTGTCATCCGCAAACTTGGAGATATTGCCTTCAATTCCCTCATCCAGATCATTAATATATATTGTAAATAGCTGGGGTCCCAGCACTGAGCCTTGCGGTACCCCACTAGTCACTGCCTGCCATTGTGAAAAGGACCCGTTTACTCCTACTCTTTGCTTCCTGTTTGCCAGCCAGTTCTCTATCCACATCAATACTGAACCCCCAATGCCGTGTGCTTTAAGTTTGTAAACTAATCTCTTATGTGGGACCTTGTCGAAAGCCTTCTGGAAGTCCAGATACACCACATCCACTGGTTCTCCCCTATCCATGCTACTAGTTACATCCTCGAAAAATTCTATAAGATTCGTCAGACATGATTTACCTTTTGTAAATCCATGCTGACTTTGCCCAATGATTTCACCACTTTCCAAATGTGCTGCTATCCCATCTTTAATAACTGACTCTAGCAGTTTCCCCACTACCGATGTTAGACTAACTGGTCTGTAATTCCCCGTTTTCTCTCTCCCTCCCTTCTTAAAAAGTGGGGTTACGTTTGCTACCCGCCAATCCTCAGGAACTACTCCAGAATCTAAAGAGTTTTGAAAGATTATTACTAATGCATCCACTATTTCTGGAGCTACTTCCTTAAGTACTCTGGGATGCAGCCTATCTGGCCCTGGGGATTTATCGGCCTTTAATCCATTTAATTTACCCAACACCACTTCCCGGCTAACCTGGATTTCACTCAATTCCTCCAACTCCTTTGACCCGCGGTCCCCTGCTATTTCCGGAAGATTATTTATGTCTTCCTTAGTGAAGACGGAACCAAAGTAGTTATTCAATTGGTCCGCCATATCCTTGTTCCCCATGATCAACTCACCTGTTTCTGACTGCAAGGGACCTACATTTGTTTTAACTAATCTCTTTCTTTTCACATATCTATAAAAACTTTTGCAGTCAGTTTTTATGTTCCCTGCCAGTTTTCTTTCATAATCTATTTTTCCTTTCCTAATTAAGCCCTTTGTCCTCCTCTGCTGGTCTCTGAATTTCTCCCAGTCCTCCGGTATGCTGCTTTTTCTGGCTAATTTGTACGCATCATCCTTCGCTTTGATACTATCCCTGATTTTCCTTGTTATCCACGGATGCACTACCTTCCCTGATTTATTCTTTTGCCAAACTGGGATGAACAATTTTTGTAGTTCATCCATTCCTTCAGCCCACTGAGTTTGAATTCAAGTTCAAGTTCACATTTATTGTCCCATGCACTAATTAAGGTGCTGTGATATTTGAGTTACCATACATAGAAAATAGGTGCAGCAGGAAGCCATTGGCCCTTCGAGCCAACACCGCCATTCATTGTGATCATGGCTGATTGTCCCCTATCAATAACCCGTGCCTGCCTTCTCCCCATATCCCTTGACTCCACTAGCCCCTAGAGCTCTATCTAACTCTCTCTTAAATCCATCCAGTGACTTGGCCTCCACTGCCCTCTGTGGCAGGGAATTCCATAAATTCACAACTCTCTGGGTGTAAACGTTTTTTCTCACCTCAGTCTTAAATGACCTCCCCTTTATTCTATGACTGTGGCCCCTGGTTCTGGACTCGCCCAACATTGGGAACATTTTTCCTGCATCTAGCTTGTCCAGTCCTTTTATAATTTTATATGTTTCTATAAGATTCCCCCTCATCCTTCTAAACTCCAGTGAATACAAGCCTAGTCTTTTCAATCTTTCCTCATATGACAGTCCCGCCATCCCAGGGATCAATCTCGTAAACCACGTAAACTGCCTCAATCACAAGGATGTCCTTCCTCAAATTAGGAGACCAAAACTGTACACAATACTCTAGATGTGGTCTCACCAGAGCCCTATACAACTGCAGAAGAACCTCTTTACTCCTATACTGAAATCATCTTGTATGAAGGCCAACATTCCATTAGCTTTCTTCACTGCCTGCTGTACCTGCACGCCAACTTTCAGTGACCGGTGTACAAGGACACCCAGGTCTCGCTGCACCTCCCCCTTACCTAACCTAACCCCATTGAGATAATAATCTGCCCCCTTGTTTTTGCCACCAAAGTGGATAACCTCACATTTATCTATATTATATCTATATTATACTTATCTATATTTATCTATATTATACTGCATCTGCCACGCATCTGCCCACTCACATAACCTGTCCAGGTCACCCTGCAACCTCCTAACATCCTCTTCACAGTTCGCACTGCCACCCAGCTTTGTGTCAGCCGCAAACTTGCTAGTGTTGCTCTTAATTCCCTCTTCCAAATCCTAATTCCCTCTTCCAATACTGGAGACCACAAGCTTCATGGTGTTAAAGTCCGCAGGCCTCGTGGTTGGAGCTCCTTCACAGGCGATCCTCGGCAATGGATCGCAGGCTCCTTTGATGTTAAAGTCCACGACGGAAATTTCATGCATCAGACGATAAATCGTAGGCAGAGAGCGCCTTTCCCTCATTCGGTCTTGCCGCTGCAGAGTCCAGATTGGGGTTGAATTTTATCTCATCGTATATCGTGGTGAGCTGTGCCTTTCCATTTTGCTCTCCTCTGGCATCCAGTTCACGTAAATGTTCTCTGTGGCTTGAAAGGAAAGATTGTCAATGGACCGTGTGTTTAGATCTGGTGTTTATGTGACTCAAGCTTGTAACGCATGGTGCAGGGAATAGTGCAGAGGTGTACAAGGCAGTTTACAGACATGAAGAGAGATCTTGGCACTGGGAGATAGAGTTTTGTGCGGTTATAAATTCTGAAATGCCTGGTAAAAGGGATGATGTGTTCTGAAGTAACATTGAAGGAATTTTCTCATGTTTAGTGGCCTTTGCACCACAAAACATGCAGAGCAAGGGCTGCAGGCTTCTGAGTGTTATGGTCATCCCTGTCTTGTGGAATTGTATAGATTCAACTCTGCAGGGAGAGTACTTTACGGTAAAACAGAGTTCGCTATCATAGCTGAAGCTTTGTGCTGGAGGACTATCTGTGGGAGGGCTGCTTTCTCAGGGTTATCGACAGCAACTACCATAGAAACATAGAAAGTAGGTGCAGGAGTAGGAGCATTCGGCCCTTCGAGCCTGCACCACCATTCAATATGATCATGGCTGATCATCCAACTCAGTATCCTGTACCTGCCTTCTCTCCATACCCCCTGATCCCTTTAGCCACAAGGGCCACATCTAACTCCCTCTTAAATATAGCCAATGAACTGGCCTCAACTACCTTCTGCGGCAGAGAATTCCACAGATTCACCGTGTAAAAATTTTTTTTCTCATCTCAGTCCTAAAAGATTTCCCCTTTATCCTTAAACTGTGACTCCTTGTTCTGGACTTCCCCAACATCGGGAACGATCTTCCTGCATCTAGCCTGTCCAACCCCTTAAGAATTTTGTAAGTTTCTATAAGATCCCCCCTCAATCTTCTAAATTCTAGCGAGTACAAGCCAAGGAGACAGCTGCACCAAGCATCTCTCTGTCCAATGCCATCGATGGACTAGCAGGTCTAGGATGGCAGTCAAAGGGGAGTCATTTATAGGCTCCCTCCCAAGACGCACATCACGCTGAACTGGAAACATGTCCCTCCTCTTCCACCCAGTTTACTGGATCTAAATCCTGCACTTACTTCCTCAACAGCACAAAGGGGCCACCTTCCGAAAGATTCTAGCAGTTAAAGGAAGCTCGCCACCAACATCTCAAGAGCACTCGGGGATGGCCAATAAACACTGGGTGGACAAAGGCTAGAGATACAGAGGAGATTTGGAGTACAGAGGAGATTTACTAGAATGTTGCCTGGGTTTCAGCAACTAAGTTACAGAGAAAGGTTGAACAAGTTAGGTCTTTATTCTTTGGAGCGCAGAAGGTTAAAGGGGGGACTTGATAGAGGTCTTTAAAGTGATGAGAGGGATAGACAGAGTTGACGTGGATAAGCTTGTCCCACTGAGAGTAGGGACAATTCAAACAAGAGGACATGACTTGAGAATTAAGGGACAGAAGTTTCGGGGTAACATGAGGGGGAACTTCTTTACTCAGAGTGGTAGTGGTGTGGAATGAGCTTCCAGTGATGGTGGTGGCAGGTTCGATTTTATAATTTAAAAATAAATTGGATAGGTATATGGACGGGAAAGGAATGGAGGGTTATGGTCTGAGTGCAGGTAGATGGGACTAGGGGAGAATACGTGTTCGGCACGGACTAGAAGGGCCAAGATGGCCTGTTTCCGTGCTGTAATTGTTATATGGTTATATATATATATAGATCAAAAGGAGAGAAACCAGGATTGGGGGGGGGGGGGGAGAAGAGGCCGGATAATGGGAGAAATTGGTGCGAACTGGGGTGGGAGGAAGAAAGAGAAAGAAGGGAAACCAGGATGTTATTTAAAATTAAGAGATTTCAATGTCCATGCGTTTAAGAAGGAACTGCAGATGCTGGAAAATCGAATACACAAAAATGCTGGAAAAACTCAGCGGGTGCAGCAGCATCTATGGAGCGAAGGAAATAGGCAACCTTTCTTCAGACTGGTTTCGGCCCGAAACGTTGCCTATTTCCTTCGCTCCATAGATGCTGCTGCACCCGCTGAGTTTCTCCAGCATTTGTGTGTACCTTCAATGTTCATGCGTTGGGTTGTAAGCTACCCAAGTGGAATATGAGGTGCTGTAACTCCAGTTTGTGTTTGGCCTCAATCTGGCAATAGAGGAGGTCCAGGACAGAAAGGTCAGTGTGAGGATGGGTAGGGTAGGGGAGTTGAAATGGTTAGCAGACAGGAGAACCAGCAAGCTTTGTTCGGCGAAGCGGTCTTTGCAGCTTGTACCAACCTGCTCCCTGGCCTGGTTTGCTCTCCCGATCACAGCATACAGCGGTGGTTCACTTCTCCTTTCAGTGTTAGGAGCTTTAAATAAAAACAATTGCTATTGGAACCATGCTCCTTTTCCCTTTTACTAAATATTTTCTCAATACACTCTTCCCCTTGTGCTCAATTCTTCCACCAGGCATGCCTTCTTTGTTCAAAATGACATAGATAGAGTGGATGCAGAAAGGATGTTTCCACTGGTGGGTGTCTTGGACCTGAGGTCATAGCCTCAGAATTAAAGGAGGTGAGGGGGAACTTCTTTAGTCAGAGGGTGGTGAATCTGTGGAACTCATTGCCACAGACAGCTGTGGAGGCCAAGTCAATGGATAATTTTAAGGCAGATATAGACACATTTTTGATTAGAATGGGTGTCAAGGGTTGTGAGAAGGCAGGAAAATGGGATTAGGAGGCACAGATCAGCCCCGATTGAATGGCGGAGTAGTCTCGATGGGCCAAATGGCCTAATTCTACTCCTAAAACTTGTGAAAAGTCTGACTGACGAGACAGCCACAATGGGCATCCCTGCCAAGGTTCACCATATCCTCAGGCAATCATTGCCCCACCCATTGGTATTGTCATCTCGGTCCATCCATAGACCACCAGGGGAGAGGTATCCAGTTTCTGTCATTACAATCAAAGTTGCACATTGGATATTGGGTAGACAGAGAATCATTTTCTCTCAAGAGTGTTTATTTCTCATATGAATCAGAAGCAATAATATTCTTAAGCTGCAGCTTGCCAAACACATTAGATGTAACAACACAAAGAAATACCGGTATATAAAAAAATATTATTTACTTTAAGTAAACTAGTAAAAGCCTGTCTGAAACATTTGTCTGAAGAAGGGTCTCGATTCAAAATGTCATCTATTCCTTTTCTCTATAGATGCTGCCTGACTGCTTAGTTACTCCAGCTTTTTGCGTCTAACTTTAGTAAAAAAACAAAGTATGTCGAGGGTCCATAGTAGAGCAAATTCCTGGTGTCGGGTGCTGAGGTCGGGTCATGCAAGGTGGTTCTTGTTCTTGGTTTCTTGGTTCTTGGTTTCTTGGTCCTCCAAAATATTCCAAATGGAATTTAAACTGGAGGTGGTGAAGGAAGGGATTAAGCCAGAAAGGGTTGAAAGGGTTCAAGAACCTGATGGTTGATGAGAAGAAGCTGTCCTTGAAACTGGAGGTAATGGTTCCCAGGCCTCTGCACCTCACATCATCAGAAATAAGCTAAGCATGGCGGAGTTCTGTTAGTCAAGGGAAAACAAAAGTGGGATTACTCTTTGCACCAGAGTCACCTCTGGGCAACATGCCAACCCAATCTAGTGAATTGACATTTACGCCATTTTGTTTGAAACTCCAGAATCTTCGCTCCAAAGGATTTGTTCATCATCCTCAATCACAATCTAAGCCCTCAGATTCCATAGTTCGAAGAAAGCGCGGCTGGTGACGGGTACAAAACTGCCCAAAGGCGGGAATTATCTGTGATAAGACACAAAATGTTGGAGTAACTCAGCGGGTCAGGGATGATCTCCGGCAAGAAGGAATAGGTGATATTTCAGGTCAAGACCCTTCTTGGGCTTGTACACGCTAGAATTTAGAAGATTGAGGGGGGATCTTATAGAAACTTACAAAATTCTTAAAGGGTTGGACAGGCTAGCTGCAGGAAGATTATTCCCGATGTTGGGGAAGTCCAGAACAAGGGGTCACAGTTTAAGGATAAGAGGGTTTTTAGGACCGAGATGAGAAAATCATTTTTTACACACAGAGTGGTGAATCTGTGGAATTCTCTGCTACAGAAGGTAGTTGAGGCCAGTTCATTGGCTATATTTAAGAGGGAGTTAGATGTGGCCCTTGTGGCTAAAGGGATCAGGGGGTATGGAGAGAAGGCAGGTATGGGATACTGAGTTGGATGATCAGCCATGATCATATTGAATGGCGGTGCAGGCTCGAAGGGCCGAATGGCACCTATTTTCTATGTTTACTCTAAAGAGGAATCTCGACCCAAAATGTCACCTATTCCTTTTCTCCAGAGATGCTGCCTGGCCCGCTGAGTTACTCAAGCATTTTGTGTCCATCTCCGTTGTCGACTAGCATCTGCAGTTCCTTCCTACACACCAGTGAATTATCTGTGCTGGATGTAGAGGGAGAGTTACAGCAGCGTTGTAGCAGAGAAACTAGATCAAGCGTCACACCTTTCAGCTTAGACAGCAAGAACAACAGAGAGGAAAGTAGATTTGGTCAGTTGTAAAAGTCACATTCTGTTAGTGTCACCTATTGCAGAAAGAGCAGGAGATAAAACATGAAAGAGTTACTCTGAGCGTGGAAAAGAATGGTTTCACAGACCATGCGTTGAGCCTTTATACAATTTCACCCAAGCTACCATGAGACAATAAGCAGAAAATGCTGGAGAAACTCAGCGGGACAGGCAGCATCTCTGGACAAAAGGAACCCAGTCTGAAGAAAGACCTCAGGTACACAAAATTGCTGGAGAAACTCAGCGGGTGCAGCAGCATCTATGGAGCGAAGGAAATAGGCGACATTTCGGGCCGAAACCCTTCTTCAGACTGATAGGGAGTGGGGGGGAGAAGGAAGGAAAAAGGGAGGAGGAGGAGCCCGAGGGCGGGCGGATGGGAGGGTGGGAGGAGACAGCTCGAGGGTTAAGGAAGGGGAGGAGACAGCAAGGGCTAGCAAAATTGGGAGAATTCAATGTTCATGCCATCCGGACGCAAGCAACCCAGGCGGAATATGAGGTGCTGTTCCTCCAATTTCCGGTATTGCTCACTCTGGCCGTGGAGGAGACGCAGGACAGAGAGGTGGGATTGGGAATGGGAGGGGGAGTTGAAGTGCTGAGCCACCGGGAGCTCAGGTAGGTTATTGCGGACTGAGCGGAGGTGTTCGGCGAAACGATCGCCCAACCTCCGCTCAGTCTCCCCAATGTAAATCAGCTGACATCTAGAGCAGCGGATGATGTAGGTTGGAGGAGATACAGGTGAACCTTTGTCGCACCTGGAACGACTGCTTGGGTCCTTGAATGGAGTCGAGGGGGGAGGTGAAGGGACAGGTGTTGCATTTCTTGCGGTTGCAACGGAAAGTGCCCGGGGAGGGGGTGCTACGGGAGGGAAGGGAAGAATTGACAAGGGAGTTGCGGAGGGAGCGGTCTTTGCGGAAGGCAGACATGGGGGGAGATGGGAAGATGTGGCGAGTGGTGGGGTCACGTTGGAGGTGGCGGAAATGGCGGAGGATTATGTGTTGTATTTGCCGGCTGGTGGGATGAAAGGAGAGGACCAGGGGGACTCTGCCCTTGTTGCGAGTGCGGGGATGGGGAGACAGAGCAGTGTTGCGGGGAATGGATGAGACCCTGGTGCGAGCCTCATCTATGGTGGCGGAGGGGAATCCCCGTTCCCTGAAGAACGAGGACATTTCCGATGCCCTGGTGTGGAACGTCTCATCCTGGGAACAGATGCGGAGTAGGCAGAGGAATTGGGAGTAGGGGATGGAGTCTTTACAGGCGGGTGGGAAGACGTGTAGTCCAGATAGCCATGTGAGTCAGTGGGTGAAGAAAGACCTCAACCCATTCCTTCTCTCCAGAGATGCTGCCTGTCCCGCTGAGTTTCTCCAGCATTTTGTGCCTCTCTTTGGTTTAAATAGGCAGCTGCGGTTCCTTCCTACACAAGAGAGCATCTCTGGAGAAAAAGGATAGATGACATTTCGAATTAGGGTCTTATCCCGAAACGTCTTCTCCAGAGATGCTGCCTGACCCGCTGAGTTACCCCAGCATTTTGTGTCTATCAGCAACAGCTTACCTGGGCTTGCATTGGGTGGTACGTAAAGGAACAATCTTTCCTCATGTCCTATCCAACACGTGGGATATAGATTTTCCTGCTGGGCTGCTCCAGCACTTTGTAACTATCTTTAGTATAAACCAGCATCTGCAGTTCCTTCCTACACATTTAGGCTGCTGTTGATATGTGTGGAGCAGGGGTTTGGGATCACTCAGTGGGAGAGAGGGTGCTGGGTCGGGAGATGGATGGGTAACTCAAGTAAGGTGGGGGGTAGAGAGCTTGTTCAGTGTTCAGGGTTGGTACCTGGGGAATAAAGGGGGTGAGTTGCAAGGTGAAGAAGGGGCTGAGTGTCAGCACCTGACAGGGGCCCATCCTGCGTTTGAACCTATACAGGAAGGTATAGTTGAAGTCAATCAGAAGAAAGACGGACAGGTAATGTGAAAGCCTCTTGAAATGCAGCTGAAGATAGACTGGTGAAGCTGAATTCTGAAGGAGATCTCAAAGATTGCAAACCATTCTAAAGTGAGTCAACATGCCAGGAATGGTGTACGTTGGACGCCATAGGTATGCACATACCTGAGGTTCTTTGTGCATCCCACGGAAGATCGCCTAAGGAACTGGATGAAGAAGCACAAACTTTGCAAAGCACCATTTTGAGGTCACAGAATAACATGATGTCCAGCACACACGCGATGGAACTTGTAGGCGTCTCCCTTCAAAGGCTTTCTTTTAAGATTTGTTCTGCCGAGAAGGTTGGTCGGTCTCTCCGTTTGTGTTTACCAGCGGACAAGGAGCTAAAGCCAAAATACAGTGACTAACATGAGCCGCCTTGTTGTGAAGGGGCATAACCTGGGATTAGACTGCATGGTTTAATAAGAAGAATAGTTGAGTACCTGCCTTCATCGTGGTTTGGTTCTTTCTTCCAACACATGTAGCCAACGCTAGAAAAGATGATAGCTCCCAACCCAATTCCCGCAATAATCAAGCCAATATGGAGTGCTTGCTGTTGCTTGACACCTGAAAAAGGATCAACATTCAACTGTGTTTGCATTAGTGCGTTAATGCAGAGAAATATAAAATGTACTTTGCTCAAAAATGAGAAATGCAGCTGAATGCACTGGTATGCCGTATTTTTGTCTATTTTTTGTTATTTTTAGTGTGTTTTCAAAGTATGTGTTCATGTTCTCTGGTTTGTTTTATGTGCAGATGAGGGAGGGGGTTGGGGATTTTTTTTTTCAATCTCTTACCTTGCCGGAGATGCGATTGTTTTCCGGATCGTATCTCCGTTCGCTCTGCGGCCTAACATCATGGAGCTGGCGGCCTTGCTCGAGTGACTTTGACTTTGAGCCCCAACGCGGGGCCGTGGACTTACCATCGGAGCCTGTGATTTTTTGCGTGGAGGAGCATCAAGGAGCTCGCAGTCTCGGGTAGAGACTGATGTCGGGAAGCTCCAAAGTCGCAAGAGGTACGACCAGCCACGACCCAGGATCCGATCGCCCGGCGCGGGGAAGCTGAGATCCCCCCGATGTGGGATCTCGATCATCCCGACACGGAGTGCCCGACCAATGGTTACGGGAGCCAAGATCGCCCCGACAACGGAAGTCTAAGGCCCCCCGACCACAATAGAACAAAGAAGGGAAGAGAATTAATTTATTTTTCGTCTTCCATCAAAGTGACGAATGTGGAGGAGTCACTATGGTGGATGTAGGTATGTTGCAAAACCTACCTTGAGCGGGGCTGCAGATCTGTCCCAGCCCGTATGCGTGATTTTGGCGCTGTTGAGAGGGGGGCGGGTTTAAAACGCGATTTTCCCTAGGCTATTCAAATTGAGGTTGTTCAGCCTACTTAGTTGCTGACGAAAAATTGCTGGGAGATTCTTTCGCTGGAGCTATTTTTAAACTTAATTGGTTCATTTAATTATTATAGTAGGTTAAAAATTATCCTCTAAACCCGCGACCGCCGACAACGGGACGGATCTCATACAGGGGACAACGGAAGGTAGTTTGTTTATTTTTACATTAAAAAGCGTTTCTTAAGTTCCCTTTATACAAAATTTTATGTTGCGAATAGCACCATTAAATCCCGCAGTATTTTTCTGGGCATATGGGGGTACAAATCTACCGCAATGGGAATGTTCCAAACCAGCGCGTTCCACAGGATCCCACTCGAAAGCTGATTTAAATGGCTATTAATTTACAGCAATTGAACACTAAATTCCTTCCACTTGGCCTATAAATTAATGTAAATTAGATTTAAAAATCACGTTTTATTGTGAATTATTTGTGAATGTTATTTGGACACTTAGGCTATTTAAAAATGTTAATCTTTTCTTAAGAAATGGATAGATGTTTAGATCTAGTAATTGAAGTTTGTAATTAGCTACAATTAGGTAACTAACTAATTATATGCTTTAATTTCAGGTCATCCAAGTAAGATTGTTTCATATTTGTTTCAGAATGTTTCAATCTATAATAACTGACATTTTCTTTCAATTCTCAATTTTTAAGAAAGTTATGGCCATTTGACTGTCCTCGATCACAGCTTTTGTGTTAAGTCAATGGAAAATCAATAGGGAACAAGATGCTAATTTCCGAGTATGAAAATGGCCATAACTTTTTTAATACTGAAGATATGAAAGTGAATTAGGTGTCAAATTAAACTTATTTTTGTGCTTTAACTGATGGGATAAATTGCAGACTTGATTTTTAAAATCTCAAAATTTTGTAACATTGCTAGTGGATGTTTATGTTAAGATGTGTTTTGTTGCTTTTTATTTATATGACTCTATGGCAAATCAAATTCCTCATTTGTTGCAAAACATACTTGGCTGATAAAGTATGATTATTATGATTATGAAATTTGATGACAGAAACTGTTCCTAACGAGACCTGCAATATCAAGATTGCAGCCTGAAGGGTCCCCACACTAAAAGTCACCTATCTATGTTCTACACGGATGCTGCCTGACCCACTGGGTTTAGTTTAGTTTAGACATACAGCGGGGAAACAGACCTTTCGACCCAATGAGTCCGCACTGACCAGCGATCCCCGCACACTAACACTATCCCACACACACGTTACAATTATACCAAGCCAATTAACCTACAAACAAACCAATGCGTCTTTGGAATGTGGGAGGAAACCGGAGATCCTGGAGAAAACGCACTCAGGTCACAGGGAGAACATACAAACTGTGTACAGATAAGCACCCCTAGTCAGGATCGAACCTGGGTCTCTGGGGCTGTGAGGCAGCAACTCTGCTGCTAGGCCCCCGTGCCACCCACTGTGCCGTTCCAGCACTTTGTGTCTTTCTTTGTAAACCAGAATCTGCAGCTCTTTGCTTCTACATTTTGTCTGTCAGATTATAACTGGTTTAAACAGTGTATTGAATAATTCCATATCAAAGATTCAGAAAATCCGTCCCATCACTGCTTTTATTTTTGATTATTTTTACAAATTCACCCTCCGGCTGAATAAATCCAAAAGAAAATTTAATTTAGACTTTACATTGGACTTTAGACATACAGCATGGAAACAGGCCTTTTGGCCAACCAAACCTGCGCCAATCAGCGATCACTGCATACACGAGCACAATCCTACACACTAGGAACAATTTACAATTAACTTAAAGCCATTTAACATAAACTTGGGAGTGTGGGAGGAAACCAGATCACCCAAAGAAAACCCATGTGGTCACAGTGAGAACGTGCAAACTCCATACAGACAGCACCGTAGTCAGAATTGAATCCGGCTCTCTGGCGCTGTAAGGCAGCAACTCTTCCGCTGCGCCACTGTGCCGCCCTCTGTGTCCTCTTAGTTAATTTCACGAGAGTTTTTTTGTTCGAGTTAGAGGCAAGCGGAATTAAAATTCTGCATTTGAAGGTGGAAAAGTCAGTTGGCGAATTACAGAGATATTATTTCAACCCCAGCTCTGAACTCGGGAAATGATAAAGTCACTAATTTGAAAGCATAAAGTCAGTAAAAAGCAGTTCTTGATAAGGGAAACTATCCTGCAAGCTAGCGTGACAGATTCTTATTGCCAGATCTCTGAGTCTGATTGTGACATAGCCAATCCAGTGTCACCAACAATTCACCCTTCTCAGAAGCAAGACTAGGGATCGCTGGTCGATGCGGACACAGTGGGCCGAAGGGCCTGTTTCCGTGCCGTATCTCTAAACTAAATCAAATTAAAAAGCTATTAGTTCCAAATGATAATCATTTGTTCGCTCCCATCACTTGTGCCTTCTGCCCAGTATCTATCCTCTAGCCCTGAAAACATCTGCCAATGAAATAATCATGATGAATGCTGCCGACATTTTGCACAGTGGCATCAAATATTTAGTACTCTTCCCAACAACACTTTGAGCTTCATATACATTAGTGTAGTTTAGTTTAGAGATACAGCACGGAAATAAGCCCTTCGGCGCATCGAGTTTGAGCCGACCAATGATATCGATACACCAGCACTATCCTACACTCCAGGGACAATTTACAATTTTTACCGAAGCAAAATTAAGCTACAACCCTGATCATCTTTACAGTATGAGAGGAAGTTAGAGTACCCGGGGAAAAGATACACGGTCACGGAGAAAAAGTACAAACTCCGTACAGACAATACTCGTAGTCAGGACCGAACCTGAGCCACTGAGCACTAGCACATCTCTCACACCTCCCGCTGCTGAAAGACTCATCCATGCCTTCATCTCCTCCCGACTGGACTATTGCAACTCACTTCTCCTTGGCATCAGCTCCACCTACATCAACCGACTCCAACTGGTCCAGAACGCAGCCGTCCGACTTATCACCCACACCAAATCCTGGCATCACATCACTCCAGTCCTCAAACAACTTCACTAGCTTCCCATCTCCCACCGGATCACCTACAAAATCCTGGTCCTCACCTACAAAGCCCTCCACCATCTGGCCCCCCCATATCTCACTGACATCCTCTCCCCCTACCAACCCTTACGGTCCCTCAGATCCACATCAGCTGGTCTCCTCTCCATCCACAAATCCAACCTCCTCAGTTTTGGGGACAGAGCCTTCTCCAGGGCAGCTCCCAGGCTCTGGAACTCCCTCCCCCAACTGATCCGCAATTCCGTGTCCCTCACCATCTTCCAGACCCGCCTCAAGACCCATCTCTTCACCTCTGCCTATCCTTAGCCCCACGTCCCCCCTCCCTTTTCATCTGTGCTTGAATTGCCTCATATTGTGTTTTGAATTGAATTCAGTCTTTAATTTGTGTACTAGTCATGTCTCTACTATTTATTT
Source organism: Amblyraja radiata (assembly GCF_010909765.2). Classification (NCBI taxonomy): domain Eukaryota; kingdom Metazoa; phylum Chordata; class Chondrichthyes; order Rajiformes; family Rajidae; genus Amblyraja; species Amblyraja radiata. The sequence goes on along the minus strand of NC_045985.1, from coordinate 23,114,262 downwards.
CAATCCGCTTACATGGTTTTCCTCTACTTGCTAAATTTTTGTAAGGTGTCCTTGAGACTCTTGAAAGGCGCCCATAAATAAAATTTATTATTATTATTATTAAGGCAACAACTCTTCTGCTGTGGCACCAAACCACCCTGGTTGCACCAGGTTGTGAGAATCAGTTTAATTAAACATTCATCAATGGTACAATCAAGAGATAATGGTGGTAGAGAGAGTTTTCCTCAAATATAAATAGTAATTCTAGTGACATCAGTGTTGTTGAACTTGAATGATTCCCGTCCCTTACAACCAAACACTGACTAATACACAGATAGGATCAGTTGGAATGAAATAGCAAATGAAACATTGTAGGTTTACAATCAAGACTTCACATTCCTGTAAACCCATTGACCCATTTATGACCTGACCTGATCCATCAGGAGTTTGACTTGGAAAAAAAGGAAATTAAAAGCCTTGTCTGTTATTGTATAGTGTGCTTAGAGTGAAAACATAAAGCCACAAACCTTCATGGGCAGGACAGAGCTGTGTTAGATCCACGCTCCGCGTCTCCTCACTAACAGGGTTCCCCACGGTGCATTTGTACACACTGTTGTTGTTGGGTAGAGGTATGGATAGTGCCAGCCTTCTCCCTTCGTCAGTCAGTATGTGCGACCCATCTGCCGTGGCCTTGCCATCTCCTGACCACCAAGTGTAGACTGGCTCGGTGCCGTGCTCCAGTGAACACACCAAGCTAACGTTACACACCCCGTCACTGAAGGCTTCACTGATAGTTATTACTGGTAATGACACTCGTTCTGTTTAAAAGAAAAACACAAATACAAGCCATGGAATAATAACAGCCAGAAGGTGCTAGCCATGAGTTTCCCCACAAGAACATTAAGAGTAGAAGATTATTTAGTTTAGTTTAGAGATACTGCATGGAAACAAGCCCTTCGGCCCACTGAGTCCGCGCCCACCAGCGATCCCCGCACACTAGCCCTGTCTCACACACACTACGGACAATTTACAAACTCTGTACAGACAAGCACCTGTAGTTTTAGTGCAAAATCCTTCCCGTGAGTTTACAAAAATGTATCGTCCAGGTTACACTTTGCCACCAAAACTGGATCACAAATAAACTCGTTATTAGCAGAGAAAGTTTAATGCCTGTGGCCCTATCATCTTACAGGGAAGTCAGATGGCTTGGAGAGACCTCCATTCAAGAACCCATCCTAGTGCTCCACCATTAATATTCAAACAGCAAATACTGAGGATGGTTTCCTAAATAAGCAAGGACTCCAACCCATGTAATGTTTCAGTATTCACCCTGCCCGTATAACCCACAGACTTGGACTCACATCGTAAGCATCTCCCCGTACATCTTTATGTTCTTAAAGGTTGTTAGATTGGAAAATGCACCGTTTATAAAATTGAAATAGATTACCATAAATCTTCAGTTCTGTCACTTGTTCATGGACAGCCAGCTTCGTCCATACGTTCATTTCATACAGACCTTGATCGTGTTCTGTTAGGTTCTGTATTTCCAGACTAGTGTCATTCAGGTTTAACCTGATTCCCTGTTTGTCATATTGTATTGGATTGTTTTGAGATTTTGTACATAATTGAACCTTGTCTGATGTTGGTGAACTGCGGTAATCCCAAGTGAGGATTAAAATGTTTTCTCCTGAGATACATCCTGGTAATGTGACTGACTGTCCCAGTGTCCCATTCACCAAGCGACGAGTGCCTGGTTTCCCAGCAGTCTGTCCCAGACCTGAAACACAAGGACAAGATATTAGTGCCATCACCTCTGGGGTGTTGGTGTTCATAGTTTCACAGCCCAGCAGTGAGTTGTCCCAACCCTAATAGACAAGGGCAGCAGGCACATGAGTATTCCACCACCCATACAGATGAGGCTCTGAATGAATAATCTTAGAAACATAGAAAGTAGGTGCAGGAGTAGGCCATTCGGCCCTTCGAGCCAGCATCGCCATTCAATATGATCAAGGCTGATCATCCAGAATCAGTTGGTCTCGACATGAAATGTCACCCATTCCTTCGCTCCAGGGATGCTGCCTGTCCTGTTGAGTTACTCAAGCATTTTGTGTCTATCTTCGGTTTAAACCAGCATCTGCAGTTCCCTCCTACATCTTTAGACTCTACTTTATTTTTATTTTTTAATTATCTTTATTAGAAGTACGGTAAGTTACAATACTACACAACACATATGTCTTAATACATTTTTTGTACCGCTTCATTTTTTGAGCTTTAAGAAAAAGATAGAAGTAAAGGAAGTAAAGAAAGTGCGCAAGAGTCGTGAAGGTGCAAGAGAGTGTTAAGAAAAGAAAGCCCCTTAGAAAAGAAGTTAGAGAAGGAAGTAAAGAAAGAAAGTAGACCCTAGAAAAGAAGGAAAAAGAAAAGAGAAACAATCGCTCTATTATAACATTAAACTCCGCAAAAAGGGGACTACCAACCAAGTCTGTTTTTGTTGTTTTACCCCCCGTTGCCAGATCCTGGTACCATTTATTTATTTATTTATTTATTTTTTAAATTACTATTGCACCTCATGCTTGTAATAGTTCCAAAAACGTCTTTTGGAATTGGTCTGCTTTGCCTGCTAAGAGGAATCTCATCTCTTCCAGATGTAGTGTTTCAAACATATTTGATATCCACATTTCTATTGTTGGTGTTGAGCTCAGAGGAATTACCATCACCTCCGTCTACAAGCCACCTCCCACACCTTTCCTGATGCCAGAAATACCATCATCTGGGAAACCAAGGATAGTGATTGGAGACTTCAACAGCCACAGCTCACAATGGGGTTACGCCGAAAACAACGCTGATGGAGATGCAGTGGAAGTATGGGCCGAAACCAACCAGCTCTACCTGATCCATGATGCCAAACAACCAAAGTCCTTTAATAGCGGGCGATGGAAGGCCGGCTACAACCCTGATATCGCGTTTGTCAGCCATAGCATCTCTGGATTGGGCAAGAAGCGGGTACTGAAGCCACTGCCAAAAACCCAACACCGCCCCATTGGCCTTACAGTCAATGCTGCAGTTACCCCAGCCACAGTTCCTTTCCAGAGAAGATTCAACTTTGGGAAAGCGAACTGGCCTGGTTTCCAAGAAGATCTTGAAGGGAAGATCGCCCACCTTCCAGCGGACCCCAAAAACTATCAAATCTTCACCAAGTTAGTGCACCAGGCAGCCCGGAAGAACATCCCGAGAGGCTGCCGCACTCAATACATCCCCGGCCTTGACACCCCAAGCAGCGAACTATATGAGCAATACCAACAGCTCTACGAATCTGACCCCTTTGCTGAAAGCACCATGGAAGTAGGTGAGAGACTCATGACCTCCCTATCAGAATGCCGCCAGCGGAAATGGCAAACTCTACTGGAGACAACTGATATGGCAAAAAACAGCAAAAAGGCATGTAGCCTCATCCGAAAAATTAGCAATGACCCATCAACACCAACACATCAACAGTATACCACCACGGCCAGCATCAGTTGCTGCTCAACGGGAAATCCACCACCAAACAGCCAAGACCAAAAGCAGACCGACTTCAGCACTCCCAAAACACCGGACTGACTGAGCCGTTCTCCCTTGAAGAGCTCAATATCAGCATCAAAGCCCTCAAGACTGGCAAAGCCATCGGCCTGGACAATATTTTCACAGAGGAGATCAAGCAGTTTGGACCTCTGACACGGAAGTGGGTCCTTGAGCTGATGAACAACTGCATGCTGACAAGAAACATCCCAAAGTTCTGGAGGAAAACCAAAATCATCGCTCTTCTAAAACCCGGTAAAGATCCAGCATATGCAAAGAGCTTCCGCCCAATCTCCCTGCTATGCCACCCGTACAAGCTGTTTGAGCGCCTGATCCTCAACAGGTTTGCCCCAGCCGCTGAACCAGCCATCATCCCTCAACAAGCTGGATTCCGACCTGGCAAATCCACAACAAGTCAACTTCTGAATCTCACACAGCACATTGAAGACGGGTTCCAGAAAGGACTGGTGACAGGAGCCATCTTTGTTGATCTGTCTGCCGCGTATGACACTGTGAACCACCGCCTCCTCCTAAAAAAGATCTTGGAGAATACCTGGCACTCACGGACCTCATCGGAGCCCTCCTGAAAGATAGGCGCTTCTATGTTGTCCGTAACAACAAGCAAAGTCACTGGTGACGACAACGGAATGGCTTGCCTCAAGGTAGTGTGCTGGCTCCACTACTATATAACATCTACACCAATGACCAGCCAATGGACCAGAACACTGAGCGGTTCATCTACGCCGACGACCTCTGTGTAACATCCCAAGAGAGTACGTTTGAAGCTGTAGAAGCGAATCTCACCTCAGCCCTAGATGAGCTACACCTCTACTACGAGCGCAACCACCTACATGCAAACCCTGCGAAGACCCAAGCCTGCTCGTTCCATCTCAGGAACCGGGAAGCAAACAGACCCCTTAACATCACATGGTCTGGAACACCTCTTGGGCACTGCACCAACCCTGTCTACCTCGGTGTAACACTGGATCGCACTCTCTCCTATAAGGCACACGTAAAAAACACCAAATTGAAAGTTAACTCCTGAAATAACATCCTCCGGAAGCTGACCAACTCCAAATGGGGAGCCACAGCACACACATTAAGATCTACTGCTCTGGCCCTGTGCTACTCCTCTGCGGAGTATGCGTGTCCTGTTTGGGAGAGATCACCCCATGCCAAGAAATTAGACCCAGCGTTGAATAACACCTGCCGCTCAATCACCGGCTGCTTGAAGCCCACCAACATAAACAACCTGCACCTCCTCGCTGGCATTGCCCCTGCTGATGTGAGACGGGAAGTCGCCAGCCGAGTAGAGATGACCAAGGCCACCAGTGATGAACGCCACCTCCTCTATGGACGTGTACCCCCGGCCCAATGGCTGAAGTCCAGGAGAAGCTTTCTCAGCCATGTCCAGCCCCTAATAACATCACGGGAAGAAACCAGACTCCAACTATGGACAAAAAGGCTTGAGGACGACCCCCCTCCTACTGACATGGGTATCCCTCCTTCTGAAACCCTCCCTCCGGGCTCAGAAGCACCATGGGTCCAGTGGAAGACGCTCAACCGCCTGAGAACAGGAACAGGGCGATCAAAAGCTGCTATGGCCAGATGGGGCTATGAAACTGGCCAAACCACCTGTGAATGTGGAGAAGAGGACCATACAATGCAGCACTGCCTTGTCTGCCCCCTACTACCCAACCAGTGCAGCTCAAAGGATCTTGCAGTGTTTAACAAAAACGCAAAGGACTGTGTAAAGGAATGGGAAACTGTCATATAACCAACCAGCTTCAAAGACTCGAAAAGAAGAAGAACATATGCTATCACAACGCACTGTAGTCTCTAAACAACCCTTCAGTAATTTTCCTTGCCCACCGTTTCAGAATAATAGTGTTTTAAGCCAATAACTCGACACTAGCAGTGACAATAAATAAATAAATAAATAAAGCGCAGCTTTCCAGCCCCTTATCTCTTGGCCACGCTCGGCTGCAAATAGGTGTCAATCTGGTGGACCATCTTCTTCTAGTCATGGGGGTGGGGGATTGGGAGGGGCCTCGCAAGTGGAACAGCTTAGGGCCTCTCTTCATCTAAATCCAGCACTGTTTGTTTTAACTCTCTATGTTGAATTTAATACTGTTTCACTTCTTCTGCCTCAGCCCTTACTCCCTTCCTCCTCTTCTTCTTCATCTGCCTTTAATGAGGAAAAGCTTAATTCTGTCCAAATGTTCCCTTATTTTAGATGGTCAGGAAAAGGGATCCCTCCACCTTTTCTCATTTCCAAACCATTTGGTGAAAATAAAGAGAGAGAGAGAGAGAGAGACTCAACCAAGCAACACCACCTCTTATTTCTCAACCCGCAATTCCAGGCGCACACCTCATCCCCTGTATCTCAACCCGACAAATCCACGGGTGTCCCAACATGGTCATCGTTTTGGGGGACTTTTAACAAAGCTTACCTCAGCCGTGTCCTTCCAAAATACAGACTTCATGTGACCTGCCCCACAAGAGGGGAGAGAACACTCGATCACTGTTATACGGTAATCAAGAACGCATATCGCTCTGTTCCCCAGCGGGTCTGGGTCTCTCTGATCATTGTCTAGTTCACCTTATTCCGATCTACAGGCAGAAACTAAAAGCTGCTAAGCCTGTGGGCAGAACAACGAAAAGGTGGACAAGCAAGGTCATTGAGAACCTACAATCCTGCTTTGACTGCACGGATTGGAATGTGTTCAGGGAAGCAACCACAAGCCTCGATGAGTATACGGACATATATCATCATATGTCAGCTTTTGCAAGGACATTTGCATTCCAACTAAGACCCGAACATGGTTCAATAACAACAAGCCCTGGTTCACTGCAGAACTCAGACAGCTCCAACCCTCCGCAGTTGCCGCTGCGGGCGTCCAGATGTTGAGACAAGGTAAGTCCAGGTAAGTCCTGAATCTGTGCCTCCCCACCGGAGACCACGGCTTCAAGTTGGTGTAGGCCGACGGTCGAAGACCTAAAGTCCCCGCCACGCCGCAAGAAACACCGCAGACCGCAGGGCCGGCGGTCGGAACTCCTCTCCAGGGATCCCCGGCGAGGGACCCCGCTCCGGATGGTAAGTCCCCGCTGCTCTTGTCCTCCCGGGTACCCAATGAGGGATCCCAGGCGCCAGACGGCGCGCCAGCTGGAGCTACGCAGACCGCGACATCAGGCTACCGCGGGCCTGCGAACGGAGCGCTCCCCTCCGGCGAGGGCTCGCCCGCTCTGCAGCTGAAGTCCTGGGCGCATCTCCGGGAAAAGCCGCACCGATCCTCTATGTTAGGCCACGAGGGAGGCAACATGGAAAAAGTTGCCTCTCCGTGGAGGAGGCGACCGAAATGGTTTCTTCCTTACCCCCCCCCAACACCACCACCACCACCCACCCCCCCACACAATACACACCGGGAAACATTAAAAACACACATTGAGACACACTATAAAAAGAAAATAAGTAGAAAAACAAACACGCTGCTGGCAGGGCTGCCGGCTCGCAGCGCCCCCACCGACCTATGTGACTGATTAACAAATGTTCACCGAAGATGGAAGGTGGTAACGATCGGCAGTGGGTAAAAACAAGGGCACGAAAGACTGAAAATGCTGGAATCTGGAATTTAAAAAGGAGATTTCTCTCAGTTGCCAGTCATTTTAATTCCTTTCCCAATTCTCCCAGTTAGAGTAATACAGCGTGGAAACAGGCCCTTCAACCCAACTTGCCCACACCGACCAACATGTTCCATCAAAACTAGTCCCACCTGCTTGCATTTGGCTCAGATCCCTCTAAACCTCTCCTGTCCATGTACCGGTACAAATGTTTCTTAAGCATTGCGATTGCACATGCCTCAACTCACTCCTCTGGCACCTTGTTCAATACACTGTGTAAAAGAGTTAACTCTCAGGTTCCTATTAAATCTATCCCCCATCACTGTAAGCTCATTTCCTCTCATTCTCGATTTGACTACTCTACCCGATTCTTACGATAATACCCACAGCCTCCTGTCACCCTACATCTCCCCCTCACCTGCGACATCTGCCATCACTCTCCCACTGGGATCCTCTCCCCCACCCACTGCTCACCCTCGCCTCCCTCTGTTGTTCCCATCTGCACCACCCCTCCTTATTTGGTTCCATTCTACATCTTCCATTCCTTTAGACTATAGAGAGATACAGCCTGGAAATAGGCCCTTCGGCGCACCGAGTCCACACTGACTAGTGATCACCCTGTACACCAGCACTATCCCACACACAAGGGACAATGTTACAACTGACCCAATCCAATTAACCACGTCTTTGGAGTGTGCGAGGAAACCGGAGCGCCCGGAGGAAATCCACGCGGTGTCGGGGAGAACGTGCAAACTCCGTACAGACAGCATCCAAGGTCAGGATGGTTTAGAGGTAATTTAATCTCTAGATTATCTACTGTTATTTTTCTTGCTAGGAGATACATCCACCCTGAGACAACATACAAACTGAACATTAGAAACTGCAGATGGTTTACAAAGAAAAGACACAAAGTGCTGGAGTAACTAGCAGGCCAGGCAGCATCTCTGGAGAACATGGATAGGTGATATTTAGGGTTGGGACCCTTCTTCGGACGAATTATGGAATGGGGTGTGGGGGAACGCAAGCTAGATGGGAGGAATCATAGAGTGATAAAGCGTGGGAACAGTCCCTTCGGCCCAACTCACCCACACCGACCAACATGTCCCATCTAAACTAGTCCCACCTGCATGCGTTTGGCCTATATCCCTCTAAACCCTGTCCTATCCATGTACCTGTCTGTTTCTTAAACATTGTGATAGTACCAGCCTCAACTACCTCCTCCATCAGCTCCTTCCATACACCATGTGTAAAAAAGGTACCCTTCAGGTTCCTATTAAATGTTTCTCCCTCACCTTAAAAGGAGGGGCAGGATGAAACAGGGCAGTAAATAGGTGAATGGGGGGAGGTGCGTTTTGATGGGCAGATGCTTGGACAACGGCCAGACGTGACCAAACAGAAGGTGTGAGACAAAAGGATTGAAGATTGTGAATTATGAAGCTAGAGGGGGGAATGTAGGTAGAGGGGAAGGGGAGAATAGTTGTGAGTTCAGGTGGGGCAATGGGGGGGAGGGGAGAAAGGGGAGGGTGGTATGGCAGAGAAAGTGGATGAGGGTTGATAGAGGTTACCTAAGATTGGAGAATTCAGTGATCATACAGAATATGTGGATTTCAAATATGTCGGAAACCTCACATCTTGAAGAAAGGAGACTCCTCCTAACAGACAAAGCAGACCAATTCTTAATGATTTGGTCTCCATTTATCGACTTCTTACAAGCATATGATGCAACATAACCGTGGAGATTAACTGTTTCAGGATCGGGTGAAGGGTGGTCAAGAATAATAAATGGCTATTTCTCCTTCAGTCCCCTGTTTTCTATTCCCACTTTTTCTCACTCTATTTTCTCTCTTTTCCTCTTTCCTTCAGCTCACTGTTCGATATCACACACTTCTCTATTTTTCTACTATTCTCTTTCTTTTCTTCCTTTTACTGCTAAAAAAAAATAAGTTGACGATAAAATGTAACATGTCAATATATATTAGGTATCTACAAGGTACCACATTATTGTACTTACTTCTAATAAAATAAAATAAATAAAACAAATATAGCATACGAGATGGTGTTCCCCCAGTTTGCATGTGGCCTCACTCTGGTAATGGAGGAGGGACAGGACAGAAAGGTAGGTAGGGGAATGGGAAGGGGAGTTAAAATGGTTAGCAATGGGAGATCCAGGAAGCCTTAGCAGACTGAGCGCATTACTCAGCAAAATAGTAAACAAGCAGACGCCTGATAGAAACATAGACAATAGGTGCAGGAGCAGAGACCATTCGGCCCTTCGAGCCATTCAATATGATCATGGCTGATCATCCAACTCAGTATCCCATCCCTGCCTTCTCTCCATACCCCCTGATCCCTTTAGCCACAAGGGCCACATCTAACTCCCTCTTAAATATAGCCACTGAACTGTGGCCTCAACTACATTCTGTGCCAGAGATTCACCACTCTCTGTGTAAAAAATGATTTTCTCATCTCGGTCCTAAAGGATTTCCCTCTTATCCTTAAACTGTGACCCCTTGTTCTGGACTTCCCCAACATCGGGAACAATCTTCCTGCATCTAGCCTGTCCAACCCCTTAAGAATTTTTGTACGTTTCTATAAGATCCCCCCTCAATCTTCTAAATTCTAATTGATCTCACTGATGTGGCCACAATGGGATCACCGGATGCTGCAGATGAGTTTTCAGGAGGTGCAAGTGGATCTCCGGAAGGACTGGTGTCCTCGGATGAAATGAAAGGGAGGAGGTATAGGGACAGGTATTACATCTCCTGTGGTTTCAGGTGTAAGTACCTGAGGAGGGGGTGGAATAGGTGGGAAGGGATGAGTGAGCAAAGGAGTTGCAGGGTGAGTGGTCTCTGAGGGAGGCAGAAAGGGGTGGAGATGGGAAGATGTACTGGTGGTGGGGTCAGGTTGGTGGTGACGGAAATGTCAGGATGAAGTGCTGGATGCGGAGGCTGGTGGGGTGAAAGGCAAATACCCAGGGGAGCGTGACACTTGGTCAATCGGGGAGAGGGGGAAGGAGAGCAGAATTATGGGTCACAGCGGAGATGCGGGTTAGGGAACAATCCATGCCAGCGGAAGGGAAACCTCTTTCACTACAAACTATTTAAATTTGGGGTCATTGCTTTTGTCTTTGCATTATTATTGTTTGTATGTGTGTGTGCGTGTATACATTTTATACATATATAATATACACAAACTTATATCGTAAATATATATCTATATATATCATAAAGATATGTATAATATATATTATAAAGAAATATATTATATATCATAAAGATATATGTTATATAACTATATATATATACACCCACATATATATATACACACACACACAATTACACACGGAATACGAGGTGCTGTTCCTCCAATTTCAGACCTCTCTGTCCTGGGTCTCCTCCATGGCCAGAGCGAGCAGCACCGGAAATTGGAGGAACAACACCTCATATTCCGCTTGGGGAGTCTGCATCCTGGGGGCATGAACATTGAATTCTCCCAATTTTGTCAGCCCTCCTGCTGTCTCCTCCCATCCCTTAGCCCTCGGGCCCCCCCCCCCCCCCCTCCCTCCCTCCCCCCCCCCCCCCCCCCCCCCCTCATCAGCTGGCCAGGGGTTAGATTTGGGGGAGGGTCAGATTTGTGAACAATTTTAGTTAAAATTGCAACCAGAATGTGTACACATGTGACTATTTCTGTTACGACAAGTAGAACAGGCTGTGTTAAAACCACTGGGGAAAATCCCCACCACAACCATCAAAGTCAAGAGTTCATCTCCTTGCTGAAACGTTCCTTGTCAATTAGACAAAAATGAAGGGCAGACACTGTCATCTTGAGTGCTGGTGGAACTCAGTGGGTCAGGCAGCATCTGTGGAGAGATGTTTCGAATTTGAACCCGTCTTCAGTCTGATTGTATAAGGGGGGCGGGGGGGGGGGGGGTGAAAGGTGTATAAAACAGATGGGGGCAGGACAAAGTCTGGAAAGTGACAGGTGGATAAACACAAAAATGCTGGAGTAACTGAACGGGACTGGCAGCATCTCTGAAGAGAAGGAATGTGTCTGAAAAAGGGTCTCGATCCGAAACGTCACCCATTCTTTCTCTCCTGAGATGCTGCCTGCTCCACTGAGTTACTCCAGCATTTTCCGTCTATCTTCAGTTTAAACCAGCATCTGCAGTTTCTTCCTACATGAGTGATAGGTGGGTACAGGTAAGGGAGGGGTTTCTGTAGGAAGGAACTGCAGATGTGTAGGAAAGAACTGCAGATGCTGGTTTAAAACGGAGGTAGACACAAAATGCTGGAGTAACTCAGTGGGTCAGGCAGCATCTCTGGAGAGAAGGAAGGGGTGACGTTTTGGGTTGACACCCTTCTTCAGACTGACACCAGGAGAACTTCTACAAGTAACTCTTGCTTTCCCTCTCTCTTCGTCCCTCCCCTTCTCAGCTCCTCAACCAGCCTGCCTATATTCCTTCGCTCCAGAGATGCTGCCTATCCCACTAAGTTACTCCAGCATTTTGTGTCTTTCTTTGGTTTATACCAGCATCTGCAGTTCCTTCCTACACTAGTGATAGGTAGATACAGGTGAAGGTGGGGGTTGATGGGCGGAGTAAGTGACAAAGGCTACAGATTAAAAGGGGACAAAAGTGTGTCTGTTAAGGAGAGAATTGGGGTGAAATGTAAAGCCAGGGGGAGTGGTGTACGGATGGGAGATGATTGGGGAAGAGATGTGGGGACATCAGCCATTCATTTGAGGGTGGCACGGTGACGCAGCAATAGAGTTGCTACCTCACAGCGCCAGAGACCCGGGTCTGGTCCTGACCACGGGTGCTGGCAGTACGAGTTTGTACCTTCTCCCCTTAACCTGCGTGGGTCGTCTCCGGGTGCTCCGGTTTCCTTCGGAAGATAATTAGCTTCTGTTTTTAAGAAAAATGTTAATTGTCCCTTTAAGAGCTTGGACACGCTAGAGACAGGAAACATGTCCCCGATGTTGGGGGAGTCCTGAACCAGGTTGCCACAGTTTAAGAATAAGGGGTAGCCATTTAGAACGGAGATGAGGTAACACATTTTCACACAGAGAGTGGTGAGTCTGTGGAATTCTCTGTCTCAGAGGGCGGTGGAGGCCGGTTCTCTGGATATTTTCAAGAGAGAGCTAGATAGGGCTCTTAAAAATAGCGGAGTCAGGGGATATGGGGAGAAGGCAGGAGCGGGCTACTGATTGTGGATGATCAGCCATGATCACATTGAATGGCGGTGCTGGCTCGATGCTCTATACCTACACCTATTGTCTATTGTGTGTGGTGTGTGTGTGTGTGTGTGTGTGTGTGTGTGTGTGGTGTGTGTGTGTGTGTGGTGTGTGTGTGTGTGTGTGTGTGTGTGTGTGTGATAGCGCTGTATCTCTAATGTCTAAAGTAATCTATGCGTTCGCTAATAATATATGTAACAATAATCAAGACACTGGTGTGTAATACGGTTTCCAAGGGCGTCTGACAAAGACTCCCAATCCCAAAGGGGGTCTATCTAAATCTACCCCCACCCACCCACCCCCTCACATGCTTCCGCTGAGTTTCTGGAGAAGGGTCCCGACCCGAAACGTACATATGATCCACAGCTGGATAATGTTAAAGGACTCCTTTATCTGAAGATAAGACACAAAATGCTGGAGTAACAGTAGCAATGTTACAAAATTTTGAGATTTTAAAAATCAAGTCTGCAATTTACTCCTATCGGATAAAAGCATAAAAAGAAGTTTAATTTCACATCTAATTCACTTTCATATCTTCAGTATTAAAAAAGTTATGGCCATTTTCATACTCGGAAATTAGCATCTTGTTGAATTGCTTTTCCATTGACTTAACACAGATGTAAAAATAAACAGCGTACCTTGCCTTGTCCCCTACGCGAGATCCGTCCCGTTGTCGGCATTCGCGGCTTTAGAAGATGATTTTTAATTTACTATCGCAATTAAATGATCCAATTTAGTTTAAAAATAATTGCAGAGAGCGAATGTCGCAGCGATTTTTCGTCAGTAACTAAACAACATCGATTTCAATAGGCTGGAGAAAACGGCGTTTTAATCCAGCCGCCCTCTCAAAGGCGTCAAAGTCGTGCACACGGGCAGTGACAGACTGCAGCATTGCTGAAAGTAAGTTTTGCAATATCCCTAGAACAGCGGGTTTCCGAAGAATGTCCCGACCCGAAACGGCACCGATCTGATTTCCCCCCAGAAAGTTCTCTGACCAGTCTACTGTCTCTGACTACATTCCTCTGTCTGCCTGGCCCGCTGAGTTCATTGTGTTCAAGAAGGAACTGCAGATGCTGAAAGATCGAAGGTACACAAAAATGCTGGAGAAACTCAGTGGGTGCAGCAGCATCTATGGAGCGAAGGAAATAGGCAACGTTTTGGGCCGAAACCCTTCTTCAGACTGATTTAACATTTCTTCAGATTTATCTACCCCGAAATGAAGGAGGAAGGAAAAATGGAGGAGGAGGAGCCCGAGGGCGGGGGGGATGAGAGGAGACAGCTCGAGGGTTAAGGAAGGGGAGGAGACAGCAAGGGCTAGCAAAATTGGGAGAATTCAATGTCCATGCCAACCGGACGCAAGCAACCCAGGCGGATTATGAGGTGCTGATCCTCCAATTTCCGGTGTTGCTCACTCTGCAATTTACCCCCATCAGATAAAGCATAAAAAGAAGTTTAATTTGACACCTAATTCGCTTTCATATCTTCAGTATTAAAAAAGTTATGGCCATTTTCATACTCGGAAATTAGCATCTTTTTCCCTATTGCAAGTATCTTGGCATCAAATTGCAGAATGATCTGCGTTGGAATGGTCAGACTCATCATGTAACGGTGAAAGCAGCAGGTGTCCTAAACTTTCTAAGGCGCAACTTTCATCATTGTTCAACTTCTGTTACACAAGCTATACTTCACCCTCGTTAGACCTCATTTGGACTACGCAGTTGCAGCATGGGACCCATACACAAATAAAAACATTTCTTCCATCGAACGTGTCCAAAGACAGGCAGCTCGATTTGTTACTAACACCTATGAGAGAGAAGCGAGTGTCACCAAACTTCTGAATTGTCTGGTTGGGGTGGAACCCTCTCCAAGACAGACGTGAAGCTCACCGTTTGACCTGTTTTCACAAAATGTTAAATGGTCTTCTGCTTCTTCTTCTTGTAGGATTCCGGCAGTGTAGACGCTGCTAAGCGTATTACTGCCCTCCACAGGTCAAAGTTTGAACTGAATCCTTACATACAGCCCTGTAACTTGCAGGAATTGAAGAACAGCCCTGGATATCAGTTGATGTTTCTCACTGTCCAAACAAAGATGAAACAGAAAAAGCCTCAACTCCAAGTCCTGTCAGTCTAACAAACAATACTTCTCTTTCTACCCTATAAAAGGGTTGGACAGGCTAGATGCAGGAAGATTGCTCCCGATGTTGGGGAAGTCCAGGACAAGGGGTCACAGTTTAAGGATAAGGGGGAAATCCTTTAAAACCGAGATGAGAAGAACTTTTTTCACACAGAGAGTGGTGAATCTCTGGAACTCCCTGCCACAGAGGGTAGTCGAGGCCAGTTCATTGGCTATATTTAAGAGGGAGTTAGATGTGGCCCTTGTGGCTAAGGGGATCAGAGGGTATGGAGAGAAGGCAGGTACGGGATACTGAGTTGGATGATCAGCCATGATCATATTGAATGGCGGTGCAGGCTCGAAGGGCCGAATGGCCTACTCCTGCACCTAATTTCTATGTTTCTATGTTTCTTACCCTATACTTTTTACATTCTAGGAAAACATGCTTAACTGTCACATTACTCCCACATTCACACAAGCCAGAAACATGTTTCCCTACAATGCACAAATAGTAATTTAACCCACAGTGTCCCAACCTCAATCTACACAGTTTAACTGAGTCCCTACGGGACAAAGATGTACAGAAACATATTTTCCTAACTTCAGATTGTATAGAAAAGTAGTGTCTACCCCTGACTTCCATTTCCCATCCTCTCTGCCATTCTTTTGTTAAGCCCTCTTTAATTATTTCTCTCAGTTCCACTCTCCCCAATAATACATGGATATCTATTTCTCTTCTTAAACTCTCCGTTGCTATGAGGTCCACCTGCTCATTCCCCCTCACCCCAGCATGCCCGGGAACCCAGCAAAAAGTGATGTTACACGCAAACCCAATTCTAGATAACACACTCATGATTTCATTTAGAATGTCAGGACGAGCTTTAGATTTCCCTACTCTTAAAGTTTCAAGAGCAGCTGCAGAATCAGAACAGATAATGACTTCACTAAAACTGGCTTCCTCAATCCACCATAGAGCCCATTGAATTGCCATTAATTCAGTCGTGAGAACAGAGCTTCCATCAGAAATGCGCCGGCCAATCTTCATGTTAAATGGTCAGCTCGACATAGACTACAAGACCTACACCAAACCCAAACCAATTAGGAGCAGACGAGGGCATTCGATCCAATTTGTGATCCCAGCTACAAAGACAGATGTGTACAGCAATTCGTTCTTCCCCCGCACAATTAAAGCATGGAATAATCTCCACCCAACTATAGATACCCAACCAGATGCAACTAAATTTAAAGTAGCCCTTTCTTCCCAATAACCCTTTCTGGCTTAAGCCCTCCCTTCACCACCTCCAGTTTAAATTCCATTTGAAATTTTCACAAAACTATTTAAAATAAAACTGTCAAGTCAAACTGAAATGAAAGAACAGGTGCAGAGAAATGGTACATTGAAATCACGAGACAGTGATTAAAGTGGGCAGAACCCCAGCCTGCCGAGTTCTGCCCGGGGGTCAAAATGGCACACAGCACCAGGAGCCAGGGAAGAAGATAGAAGATACTTGTAGACGGCAAAACTTGAACAGTAAATCAAAAGGACTGTCCGAAAAGACTGCCGCGATAGCCAGAAAAGGCAAGCAGGACTGATTTTCTACAGACTCGATTGGCAGCCGGTAAGGACTGAACTCTAAATGGACTGAGCCGAAGACTGCAGCCCCAGAGACTCTGTTTAACCCTTTAATATCTGAGAAACTTGTCTGGCTAACGTGTTGATTGAGAAAGTTTGAAATATTGGTGGTGTTTGTTAACCAAGATGACAGGGTGATGATAGTGTTTGTTGTCTATGTATAGTGCATCCTGCTTCATTGTGGGGTTAAAGGCTAATGTGAGCTAATTTCTAATACTTATATGCTATGTGTGGTGTTAGTTTAAATAATTGCATTAAAAAAAATATGATCAAATGTGTTAAAAAACAGTAAAGATTCATATGATATTAAGCTAAAAAATTGGTAACAGTAGTGGGCATTACCTGTATTTTTCATTTAATGAAATGTGAAAATTATTTTAAAAAACAAACCGGCTGCTATGAGTTGGAATGTTAGATACATGTAATTTTCTGTTATTTATATTTAGTTACAGTAATGTGTATATTTTTTGCCTTTGTGTCTAAAGGTTTTTCACCTGGTAAAGACTAAAACTGCTAAAGACTAAGCAGCTAAAACTGCTAAAGACTAATCTGCCAAATTAAAAGGAGGAGAAAATAAAATATGGAAAAGAAGTGTTTGGTCTGAGTGAATCCAGTTCATCATTTCGGGGTAGATAAATCAAATCCCTTTCAAGCGGGGAATCTGCAAAAACATTAGAAGACTTGACAAAAACTGATACCAAAAACAGAATGGATTATTTTTGGAATAATGGAAGGTAGCCCTGAACTAAACGTGTTTCAAAATAATTTATTTAATTACGGGCTAATAACGGGAAAAAAAGCTTATACTCAAATTCTGGAAAAACGCTCCTATACCAACAATAAAAATGTGGATTTCAAACATGTTCGAAACATTACACCTGGAAGATATGAGACTCCTCCTCGCAGGCAAAGCAGACCACTTCCAAAAGACGTGGTCTGCATTTATGAGCTTACTAGAAGCATAAGGTGCAATAGTAATTTAAAAAAATAAATGGTGCCAGGATCTGGTAACGGGGAATTAAAAATTCGGCTGGTATATCCCTTTTTGCGGAGTTTAAAAAAAAATAATAGAGCGATTGTTTCTCTTTCTTTCTTTTCCAGGGTCTATTTCTTAACTTTCTTCTCTAACTCTCTCTATAATGGGCTCTCTTTTCCCAACACTTTCCTGCACTTACTACTTTTATTTCTATCTTTCTTAAAGCTCAAAAAAATGAAGGGGTACAACAAATGTAATAAGATATATGTGGTGTGTATTACTGTAAATTATTGTACTTCTAATAAAAATAAAAATAAATTCCATTTGGAATATTTTGGAGGACCAAGAAACCAAGAAAAAAGGCGCCAAAGGTTTCCCCCCCGTAGTTCTCTGACCAGTCTCTCACTACATTCCTCTGTCTACCTGTCCCGCTGAGTTCATTTCGTGCCGACCTTCGTATTAAACCAACTACAGCAGTTCCTTTCTCGGTTTGAAAGAGGGAAAAATTCTCGGCCAGCCAACAACCCAGCGAAAATGAACACGTACTTAAAACACACGTCCCCAAAGATGCGATCGGCAGCTCAAAGTAAAATATCTTGAAGCAATAAAGATCCGCAATATTGCAAGAACGGACAGAAAGCAGACAGGCACCAAACAGTTCGGCAGCTCAAAGTAAAATATCTGAACCTTTAAATATCTTGATGCAGTAATGATCCATGATATTGCAAGACCGGACAGAAAGCAGACAGACACCAAACAGTTCAGGGTGTAAACTCACCTCCTGTGTCGCTCAACAGACAAATAATCCCGATGCCGAAGACTATTCCCAAATTCGAACTGATCATCTCTAGAAAGGCAACGGCGCTTTCGCCAAAGTTCCTACAGAGGAGCGGATCTTTGGCTTTTGCAACTCTCTCTCATGCAAAGATCCTATAGTTCTGCTATAGTATCTTTGGTGTAAACTGGACAAGCTGAAGCCCAGGGCGTCGATATCTAGGGGGGCTCCGGAAAAGGCAGCACACCTGTCGTTCAACACCTTCTTTTCCGTGTCCCTCCCACTCGTCTCCTTCTACTTCTTGTAGGATTCCGGCAGTGTAGACGCTGCTAAGCGTATTACTGCCCTCCACAGGTCAAAGTTTGAACTAAATCCTTACATACAGTCCTGTAACTTGCAGGAATTGAAGAACAGCCCTGGATATCAGTTGATGTTTCTCACTGTGTCCAAACAAAGATGAAACAGAAAAAGCCTCAACTCCAAGTCCTGTCAGTCTAACAAACAATACTTCTCTTTCTACCCTGTACTTTTTACATTCTAGGAAAACATGCTTAACTGTCTCATTACTCCCGCATTCACACAAGCCAGAAACATGTTTCCCTACAATGCACAAATAATAATTTAACCCAGTGTCCCAACCACAATCTACACCGTTTAACTGAGTCCCTACGGGACAGAGATGTACAGAAACATATTTTCCTAACTTCAGATTGTATAGAAAAATAGTGTCTACCCCTGACTTCCATTTCCCATCCTCTCTGCCATTCTTTTGTTAAGCCCTCTTTAATTATTTCTCTCAGTTCCACTCTCCCCAATAATACATGAATATCTATTTCTCTTCTTAAACTCTCCTTTGCTATGAGGTCCACCTGCTCATTCCCCCTCACCCCAGCATGCCCGGGAACCCAGCAAAAAGTGATGTTACACGCAAACCCAATTCTAGAAAACACACTCATGATTTCATTTAGAATGTCAGGACGAGCTTTAGATTTCCCTACTCTTAAAGTTTCAAGAGCAGCTGCAGAATCAGAACAGATAATGACTTCACTAAAACTGGCTTCCTCAATCCACCATAGAGCCCATTGAATTGCCATTAATTCAGTCGTGAGAACAGAGCTTCCATCAGAAATCCGCCGGCCAATCTTCAACCCAAGCTGCTCCACATACACTCCAAACCCAGCTCTCCCACTAACTGGATCTTTAGATCCATCTGTAAAAACAATCAAAGTGCTCTCACTGATTGAATTAAGATATTCCACTATTATTGGAGTCACCTCGCGCTTATCTTTTTCCTGAAGAAAAGCAAGCTCAATAAACAGGTCAGGAAGAACCCAATAGGGCACAGGTAGCCTTATTGTATGCTCTATAATACCCCCTTGTTCCAAACCCAGCTTCTTAACCCACTGATTTATAATGACAAAAAATGTGTTATATTTGTTACCATCATCAACCTCTTGCAACAAACACCTTGCTGGGAAGGTATCATTACACCCACAAAGTTTAGCCAAGTAATGTAACCCTAGCTTAATGCGCCTTAACCATAAGGGCATTTCTCCCATTTCAACAATCAGGGCAGGGACTGGGGAAGTCCTGAAGGCTCCACAGCAAAGCCTCAAAGCCTTTGCCTGCAACACATCTAGCCTAGCCAGAACAGTTTTAGACGCAGACCCATACACAAAACACCCATAGTCAAGAGAAGATCTGATCATGGCCTGATAAATTAGCAGCATTGTCTCCCTGTTGGCCCCCCACTCACACCCAACCAGACTTCTCATAACATTCAGAACTTTTCCACACTTCAACACAATTTAACTACATGCACAGCCCAAGTCATTCGCTCTTCAAACCAAACACCCAAAAACTTAAAAACCTTTACCTTCTCCAATAGAGACCCATACATATACAGCCCTAACTTAGGTAACTTTCTTTTAAAACCAAATACCATATATTTAGTCTTAGAGGCAGAGATTTTAAAGCCCCATGTGTTCCCCCATTCCTCTACAGACACTAACACTCTTTGAATCTGTTTTAAAACAAACTCTACATTACGACCTCTTTTCCAGATGGCCCCGTCATCTGCAAACAAAGACAGACCAAATCCTCTCTCTAATTTACAAAATATGTCGTTTATCATGATATTAAATAAAACTGGACTGATAACACTTCCCTGCGGGGTTCCATTCTCTATTTCTACAGTCTCTGAGCTGACACTACCAACCATTACTTGTATTGTTCTATTCAATAAAAAATCCTTAATCCAGTTGAACATTTGTCCCCTGACTCCCAAATCAAAAATTTTAATCATTAATCCCTCCTTCCACAAAGAATCATATGCCTTCTCAATATCAAGGAATACACTCACTACTGTTTCCTTGCTTCTAAATGCCCTTTTAATATCCTGATCCAAAACTGATACAGACTCCATTGTAGACCTTCCATTCCTAAAGCCATTCTGTACATCAACAAATAGTCCTCTGGTTTCTAAAAAATAAACTAGTCTGTTGGTTACCATCCTCTCCATAATTTTACAGAGCACTGCTGTGAGCGCTATAGGGCGATATGAACTAGGGTCAGATGCCTCTTTGCCTGGTTTTAAAATAGGGACCACGACTGCATGTTTCCATTCCTTTGGTAAATAACCCTCTGCCCACACAGTATTAAACAAAGCTAAGATTTCATCAAGTACAATATCATCCAGATGTTTAAATAACTCATACGACAACCTATCTCTCCCCGGGGTGGTATTTGCCCCAGACATAATTGCATCCTTCAACTCTTTTATGGTAAAAAAACAGATTAAAGGTATTATCATTTACTAAACTCCTCTCCAACTTCCACTGATTAACTGCCATCAGCTCAGTTCTCTTTCTACACCTCTCCACTCCCATGCTCTCTGATCTATGCACTGCTTGAAAACTGTCAACACACATGTCTGCTTTTTCCTTATTGGAGACTGCTACCACGTCACCCTTCTGCAACACTGGTAACAAACTTATTTTGTATACTCCTGACATTCTACGCACAGCTGACCACAAATGCCTTACTGGAGTTTCCGGGCCTAGCGTACCACAAAACTTCCTCCAACTATTCCTCTTTGCATCCTTTACAACTCGTCTTGCTACTGCCCTTAGCCGCTTGTACTCCATTGCATTGACCAAAATTGGATACTTTCTTAATTTTCGATAGGCTATATTCCTATTCCTTACAGCTTCATCACATTCTTTATTCCACCAAGGAACAGACATACGGGACCTAGGTTCCTGCTTCACAGGAATAGTACAACAAGCTGCCTCATGAATCATGAGACTAATGGAAGTATTCCAACTATCTACAGAACCCTCACTATTAACCTCTCCAACTAAACTTTGAGCCTTCTCTTGGAATTTATCCCATTTGGCCTGAAAAAAGTTATATCTAGGGACTTTCTTTGCCACTTCTCTCCTCAAATCCCTACCAAACCTACATAAAATTGGATAATGATCACTACCCAATGTATATCTATCCATTACATCCCATTCACCAATTCTTGCTAAATTTGATGAAGCAATTGATAAATCTATGTGGCTGCAGGTGTTTCTCACAATATTATACCTAGACGGCCTTCCATCATTTAACAATACCAACTCATACTTGTCTAGAAATTCTTCAACAATAACACCATTTTTATCCCTGTGATCACTACCCCATAAAGGATTATGCGCATTAAAGTCTCCAATCCATATAACAGGACACCTTACCTTCTCCATTATCTCATCAAAATCTGACAATATCAAGGGTTGACAGGGGTTATAATAATTTATCACAGTGATAGAATTCTGGCCGCTCCTAACTTCCACAGCCAAAACCTCAAGATTAGAATTAATGTCAACTTTCCTATACTGCAACCCAGTCTTAACAAAAGTTGCACAACCCCCACCTGATCTATCAGACCTATCTAATCGCACACATTCATAACCTGGGATTACAAAATCTAGACAGGGCTTTAACCATGTCTCTTGGATACATATTAATTCTGGTGCTTCTTTAAATTCATCAACAAATCTCTTTAACTCTTGACCATTTCCAATCAGACTCCGGGCGTTCCATTGAAGTATATAAAACATTATGGTGTTAATGAGGATCCCCATCATCCACCTCACTGACATACTCCATACTGCTAGCTCTCGACAACTGTGACCTCTCCATACACTGACTCTCCGTCATGTATTGATGCAACTTTTCTGGCAACTGCTTTACACTGAGGAACCTTTCAGCTGCCCCCACCACTAACCTGATGATATCTGACCGGTTAGCTGCTTTCTTAGCTCCTACCAGCACATCAGAAACAAAAGACAGAAATGACTCCTTACTAAAAATCAACATGTCAGATGGAAAAGCCGACGGCAAGTTTGGCACAGTGATCTGGCTTCCTAGCACCACTCTAGTCCCAGCGCTCACATCTCCGCGTTCTCTAGCCACCCTTTGAGCTGCCTCTGCATATGACACATTGTTCTGATCCTTCACTTCCTGCACTCGCTTCGCCTGAACAAAGCGCTCACAACCATGAAACCCTGCTGCATGATCCCCATCACAGTTAGGGCACGTAGGAGCCTCTGCCTTGCAATTTTGTATTGCATGATCTCCACCGCACTTTGCGCACTTTCTTTTACCCCGACAAGGCCCAGCAACATGTCCAAACCTCTGACAGTTATAGCAGCGCAACGGTGGTTTAATGTACTCCCTCACTTGATACGCCATACTCCCAAGAAACACTCTCTGTGGCAGTACTCCATCTTTGAACGTAAGCAGGACCGGCGGGTCCCTGACTCCATTCCTACTCTTAAATCTCACAAAATCAGTTACCTGGGCCCCCTTAACATTTTCTAAGATCTCCTTCTCAGACAAGCCATCATACATCCCATACACACTCCCTTTATTCCCAGCTGTCTTCCTCTAGGGACCAAACTCTCCACCTTGACCACCAATTTCCCCACACCCCTAGCATCATTAAACTGTTTTCTGTCTTTGCAACAAACTCTTAACATCCCATTATACAGAATCTTGGCCTGAAAGTCCCTGCCTATCTGGCTCTCCAAAGCGGTGGTAATTTTTAATGGATTCACTGCTCTAAATCCTGCATCTCCTTGATTTACTCCTTTAACTTTAAACAGCACGACGAATTCTTCAATAATTCTAGTTCTCCTAACTTTACTTCCTTCGTCTCCTGACATTTCGGGTCTTTCGCTCGATGCCTCTCTCTTAGAGCCCCCCCTTTCCTTACCTACAGTCTGCCACCCACCACCCTCAGCCCCACCGCTCTCTGAAGCCATGGGCCTCTAGAATCTCCGATGTGACTCGAACGACCTCCCGCAGCTAAAGCCCCTCAACAAGTCCAAGATACACATTCTGTGTCCGGCCCTGTCCTGTCCTCCTAAATAACCTTTAATCACTCGTTTCAAACACTGTCGTGCAGTTCGAGTCTCTTTACTAGATAGCCAGAGACACTCGTGTCTCTGCCTCTCTCTCGAGGTCTAGTGACGACGTCTCCCTCCCACTCGCTCTGCACCAAAGATCTTAGAGCGGAGCAAGATCGGCCACACCTGCGAAATACAATGGGCTGATGTGTAGTAGCTACGGAGGGGATCCTGGGCATTTTCCCCGCCCATTTTAGTAACCGGAACCGACCCGACTCGCAGTGTAATCAATGTTGCAGGGGAACAGTTTGTGTGTGTGATATAGGGTTAGATTCATAATTCTGTTAATTCATAATTCTGTTCATTCTTGTTATAGAATAAAATGTTTATAAACACACATACATAAATGTGATATAAATGTATATAATCATATAACACACACAATTATATTTCTTCTGATTTTTATATCCAATGGTGAACTTTATTTCAGACTAGACAAGGGACATTAAATAAGAAACATTGTAAACCCCACCCCCCCCCCCCCCCCCCCGGCACTCCCTCGCCTCCCCCCACACTACATTGTCTCCCCCCCTCCTATGCCCCTCTCCCCGCTGCCCCGGGCCGCGCACCCACTCTCCCCGGACCACACACCCCATCTCCCCGCTGCCCCGGGCCGCACACTCCAGTTTGCATGTGGCATCACTCTGGTAATGGAGGAGGGACAGGACAGAAAGGTAGGTACGGGAATGGGAAGGGGAGTTAAAATGGTTAGTAATGGGAGATCCAGGAAGCCTTAGAAGACTGAGCGCATTATTCAGCACAACAGGAAACGAGCAGACACTTGATAGAAACATAGACAATAGGTGCAGGAGTAGTCCATTCGGCCCTTCGAGCCTGCACCGCCATTCAATATGATCATGGCTGATCATCCAACTCAGTATCCCGTACCTGCCTTCTCTCCATACCCCCTGATCCCTTTAGCCACAAGGGCCACATCTAACTCCCTCTTAAATATAGCCAATGAACTGGCCTCAACTACCTTCTGTGGCAGAGAATTCCACAGATTCACCACTCTCTGTGTGAAAAATGATTTTCTCATGTCGGTCCTAAAAGATTTCCCTCTTATCCTTAAACTGTGACCCCTTGTCATGGACTTCCCCAACATCGGGAACAATCTTCCTGCATCTAGCCTGTCCAACCCCTTAAGAATTTTGTACGTTTCTATAAGATCCCCCCTCAATCTTCTAAATTCTAATTGATCTCACTGATGTGGCCACAATGGGATCACCGGATGCTGCAGATGAGTTTTCAGGAGGTGCACGTGGATCTCCGGAAGGACTGGTGGTGTCCTCGGATGAAATGAAAGGGAGGAGGTATAGGGACAGGTATTACATCTCCTGTGGTTTCAGGTGTAAGTACCTGAGGAGGGGGTGGAATAGGTGGGAAGGGATGAGTGAGCAAAGGAGTGGCAGGGTGAGTGGTCTCTGAGGGAGGCAGAAAGGGGTGGAGATAGGAAGATGAACTGGTGGTGGGGTCAGGTTGGTGGTGACAGAAATGTCAGAGAATGAAGTGCTGGATGCGGAGGCTGGTGGGGTGAAAGGCGAATACCCAGGGGAGCGTGATCCTTGGTCAATCGGGGAGAGGGGGAAGGAGAGCAGAATTACGGGTCACAGCGGAGATGCGGGTTAGGGAACAATCCATGCCAGCGGAAGGGAAACCTCTTTCACTACAAACTATTTAAATTTGGGGTCATTGCTTTTGCCTTTGCATTATTATTGTTTGTATGTGTGTGTGCGTGTATACATTTTATACATATATAATATACACAAACAAATCATAAATATATATCATAAATATATATCTATATATATCATAAAGATATGTATAATATATATCATAAAGAAGTATATTATATATCATAAAGATATATATTATATATATATATTATATAACTATATATAACTATATATATACACACACACACATATATATATATATACACACACACACATACAATTACGCACACGGAATATGACGTGCTGAGCCTCCAATTTCCGACCTCTCTGTCCTGGGTCTCCTCCACGGCCAGAGCGAGCAGCACCGGAAATTGGAGGAACAGTACCTCATATTCCGCTTGGGGAGTCTGCATCCTGGGGGCATGAACATTGAATTCTCCCAATTTTGTTAGTCCTTGCTGTCTCCTCCCCTTCCTCAGCCCTCGGGCTCCTCCTCCTTTTTCCTTTATTCTCCCCCCTCCCCGTCATCAGCTGGCGAGCGGTTAGATTTGGGGGGGGGGGGTGTCAGATTTGTGAACAATTTTAGTAAAAATTGCAACCGGAATGTGTAAACATGTGACTATTTCTGTTATGACAAGTAGAACAGGCTGTGTTATAACCACTGGGGAAAATCCCCACACAAAGTGCTGGTGGAACTCAGTGGGTCAGGCAGCATCTGTGGAGAGATGTTTCGAATTTGGACCCGTCTTCAGTCTGATTGTATAAGTGGGGGGGGGGGGGAGGGGAGGTGAAAGGTGTATAAAACAGATGGGGGCAGGACAAAGCCTGGAAGGTGACAGGTGGATAAACACAAAATGCTGGAGTAACTGAACGGGACTGGCAGCATCTCTGAAGAGAAGGAATGTGTCTGAAAAAGGGTCTCGATCCGAAACATCACCCATTCTTTCTCTCCTGAGATGCTGCGGCTCCACTGAGTTACTCCAGCATTTTCCGTCTATCTTCAGTTTAAACCAGCATCTGCAGTTTCTTCCTACATGAGTGACAGGTGGATACAGGTAAGGGAGGGGTTTCTGTAGGAAGGAACTGCAGATGTGTAGGAAAGAACAGCAGATGCTGGTTTAAAACGGAGGTAGACACAAAATGCTGGAGTAACTCAGTGGGTCAGGCAGCATCTCTGGAGAGAAGGAAGGGGTGACGTTTTGGGTTGACACCCTTCTTCAGACTGACACCAGGAGAACTTCTACAAGTAACTCTTGCTTTCCCTCTCTCTTCGTCCCTCCCCTTCTCAGCTCCTCAACCAGCCTGCCTATATTCCTTCGCTCCAGAGATGCTGCCTATCCCACTAAGTTACTCCAGCATTTTGTGTCTTTCTTTGGTTTATACCAGCATCTGCAGTTCCTTCCTACACTAGTGATAGGTAGATACAGGTGAAGGTGGGGGTTGATGGGCGGAGTAAGTGACAAAGGCTACAGATTAAAAGGGGACAAAAGTGTGTCAGTTAAGGAGAGAATTGGGGTGAAATGTAAAGCCAGGGGGAGTGGTGTAGGGATGGGAGATGATTGGGGAAGAGATGTGGGGACATCAGCCATCCATTTGAGGGCAGCACGGCAACGCAGCAATAGAGTTGCTACCTCACAGCGCCAGAGACCCGGGTCCGATCCTGACCACGGGTGCTGGCAGTACGAGTGTGTACTTTCTCCCCTTGACCTGCGTGGGTCGCCTCCGGGTGCTCCGGTTTCGTCCAGAGGTTAATTAGTTTCTGTTTAAAAAAAAAACGTTAATCGTCCCTTTCAGGGTTTGGACACGCTAGAGGCTGGGGGTTAATTAACAAGGGATGGTGTCATATGCTGAGAGAATCGAGCAACTAGGCTTGTACACTCTGGAGTTTCGAAGGATGAGAGGGAATCTCATTGAAACATATGAGATTGTTCAGGGCTTGGACCCGCTAGAGGCAGGAAACATGTTCCCGATGTTGGGGGAGCCCAGAATCAGGGGCCACAGTTTAAGAATATGGAGTAAGCCATTTAGAACGGAGACGAGGAAACACTTTTTCTCACAGAGAGTGGTCAGTCTTGGAATGCTCTGCCTCAGAGGGCGGTGGAGGCAGGTTCTCTGGATATTTTCAAGAGAGAGCTAGATAGGGCTCTTAAAAATAGTGGAGTCAGGGAATATGGGGAGAAGGCAGGAACGGGGTACTGATTGGAGATGATCAGCCATGATCACATTGAATGGCGGTGCTGGCTCGATGCTCTATTCCTGCATCTATTGTCTATTGTGTCTGGTGTGTGTGTGTGTGTGTGTGTGTGGTGTGTGTGTGTGTGTGTGTGTGTGTGTGTGTGTGTGTGTGTGTGTGTGTGTGTGTGTGTGCGATAGCGCTGTATCTCTAAAGTCTAAAGTAATCTATGCGTTCGCTAATAATATATGTAACAATAATCAATACACTGGTGTGTAATACGGTTTCCAAGGGCGTCTGACAAAGACTCCCGATCCCAAAGGGGGTCTATCTAAATCTACCCCCCCCCCCCCCCCCACCCCCTCACATGCTTCCGCTTAGTTTCTGTAGAAGGGTCCCGACCCGAAACGTACATATGATCCACAGCTGGAAAATGTTAAAGGTCTCCTTTATCTGAAGATAAGACACAAAATGCTGGAGTAACAGTAGCAATGTTACAAAATTTTGAGATTTAAAAAATCAAGTCTGCAATTTACCCCCCATCAGATAAAGCATAAAAAGAAGTTTAATTTGACACCTAATTCACTTTCATATCTTCAGTATTAAATTGGGTTAATGAATTTAATTTGGGTTAATGAAAGTGGGCATGCAGGTGCAGCAGGCAGTGAAGAAAGCGAACGCTATGTTAGCATTTATAGCAAAAGGATTTGAGTGTAAGAGCAGGGAGGTTCTACTGCAGTTGTACAGGGTCTTGGTGAGACCACACCTGGAGTATTGCGTACAGTTTTGGTCTCCTAATCTGAGGAAAGACATTCTTGCCATAGAGGGAGTACAGAGAAGGTTCACCAGACTGATTCCTGGGATGTCAGGGCTTTCATATGAAGAAAGACTGGATAGACTCGGCTTGTACTCGCTAGAATTTAGAAGATTAAGGGGGGATCTACAATACAATACAATACAATACAAATTTATTGTCATTTGAGCCCCAGTGAGACTCAAACGAAATTTTGTTTCTTATAGAAACTTACAAAATTCTTAAGGGGTTGGACAGGCTAGATGCAGGAAGATTATTCCTGATGTTGGGGAAGTCCAGAACAAGGGGTCACAGTTTAAGGATAAGGGGAAAGTCTTTTAGGACCGAGAGTGGTGAATCTGTGGAATTCTCTGGGGGGTGTGTGTGTGTGTGTGTGTGTGTGTGTGTGTGTGTGTGTGTGTGTGTGTGTGTGTGTGTGTGTGTGATATATACCCACACACACACAATTTCCCTCATATCGCTGGGGTGTAAACTACCCAAGCAAATATGAGGTGCTGCTCCTCCAATATGCGGTGGGCCTCACTCTGGCCATGGAGGAGGCCCAGGCCAGAAAGGTCGGATTCGGAATTTGAAGGGGAGTTGAAGTGTTGAGCCACCGGGAGATCAGGTTGGTTATTGCGAACTAAGTGGAGGTGTTGTGCGAAGCGATCGCCAAGCCTGTGCTTGGTCCACCGAGGTTGATCATACGCTGAATAATCCAACCACATTTTCGTTTTGGAAGTGGAAAGAAATAATAGAAATTGCATTCATTGTAATGTGTAAAAAGAATTGAGATACTGTATTATAATGTTGCTGCATGTCATTGTGGTATATATCATGCCTTGATTGGTGAATATGTTTAGTTTGTGGCTTTATTTGAAGCAGAAATAATATGTGAGTGCTTCATTGAGCATAATGCTTCGTCCGAGCACATTATCGCACGTGTCATGCAAGCCGTCTTAAATGACCACCTAAACTGTCATTTGGCAACTTAAAAAATGGCCAAGGTTGCCCGGCTGACAACAGAGAAAAAAAATTAAGTGAGAGCCGTGCAAGGTGTATAATATTTTTGACACTGTCATAGGCCTTTCTTACATATGCTGTTACAATGCACTGTAGTCTCTAAACAACCCTTCAGTAATTTTCCTTGCCCTCCATTTCAGGAATAAGTGTTTTAAGCCAATAACTCGACACTAGCAGTGGCAATAAATAAATAAATAAATAAATAAATAAATCGCGGCTTTCCAGCCCCTTATCTCATTGGCCACGCTCGGCTGCAAATAGGTGTCAATCTGGTGGGCCATCTTCTTCTAGTCGTGGGGGTGGGGGATTGGGAGGGGCCTCACAAGTGGAACACCTTAGCGACCTTTCATCTAAATCCGGCCCAGGTTGTTTTAACTCTTAATGTTGAATTTAATACTGTTTCTCTTCTTCTGCCTCAGTCCTTACTACCTTCCTCTTCTTCATAGAAACATAGAAAATAGGTGCAGGAATAGGCCATTCGGCCCTTCAAGCCTGTACCGCCATTCAATATGATCATGGCTGATCATCCAACTCAGTATCCTGTACCTGCCTTCTCTCCACACCCCCTGATCCCTTTAGCCACAAGGGCCACATCTAATTCCCTCTTAAATATAGCCAATGAACTGGCCTCAACTACCCTCTGTGGCAGGTAATTCCAGAGATTCACCACTCTCTGTGTGAAAAATATTTTCCTCATCTCGGTCCTAAAAGATTTCCCCCTGATCCTTAAACTGTGACCCCTTGTTCTGGACTTCCCCAACATCGGGAACAATCTTCCTGCATCTAGCCTGTCCAACCCCTTAAGAATTTTATAAGTTTCTATAAGATCCCCCCTCAATCTTCTAAATTCTAGCGAGTACAAGCCGAGTCTATCCAGTCTTTCTTCATATGAAAGTCCTGACATCCCAGGAATCAGTCTGGTGAACCTTCTCTGTACTCCCTCTATGGCAGGAATGTCCTTCCTCAGGTTCATCTGCCTTTAATGAGGAAAAGCTAAATTCTGTCCAAAGTTTCCCTTATTTTGGATGGTGAGGAAAAGAGATCCCTCCACCTTTTCTCATTTCCAAACCCTTTGGTGAAAAAAAGAGAAAGAGAGAGAGAGAGAGGCTCAACCAAGCAAGCGATCGGCAGCTCAAAGTAAAATATCTGAACCTTTAAATATCTTGAAGCAGTAAAGATCCACGATAACCCCAACCCCAACCCCTAACCCCAACCGTAACCCCAACCCCAACCCTAACCCCAACTCCAACCCCAACCGTAACCCCAACCCTAACCCCAACCCCACCCCCAACCGTAACCCCAACCCTAACCCCAACCCCAACCCCAACCCCAACCCTAACCCCAACCCCAACCCTAACCCTAACCCTAACCCCAACCCTAACCCCAACCCCAACCCTAACCCTAACCCTAACCCTAACCCTAACCCTAACCCCTAACCCTAACCCTAACCCCTAACCCTACAGACACCAAACAGTTCAGGGTGTGAACTCACCTCCTGTGTCGCTCAACAGACAAATAATCCAGATGCCGAAGTCTATTCCCAAATCTGACCTGATCATTTCCAGAAAGGTGTTTGAGGCATCGGTACTTTTGCAACTCACTCTCATGCTCCTAGGAAGGGGCGGGGTTAACCGTGGAAACGGGCCCTTCGGCCCACCGAGTCCGTGTAAACTGGACAAGCTGAAGCCCAGGGCCTCGATATCCAGGGTGGCCCAGGCCAGGCCAGGACACATCTCTCAGTTAGGAAGCGGCTGTTCCAGGTGCCCCAGCCGCTGAAAGGGCTCTCCCGACGCTGGGGCAACAGCACCCGGCCAGAACGGCCAGGAACATCGGGCCTCCGTAGAGGCAACTGTGGAGGCTTCAATAGGCCTGACTTTGGGAGAACTGGGGATGGGGACTGGACATTGTGCCTTCCCCCACAGTGGTAACCATTGTGGGGGGATGATTTTTGTGTGTAAGTGAATATTTTAGTTTGTGTCCAAGATGGCTGTCGGAAGGGAGAGTGGACGCTGGCGCGGTTTAGCTGCCGCTGCTCTCTCTTCACATTGTGTTTTTGATTTTTTGTCTTTGGAGCGAATTCTGTCTTTAATTTGTGTATTGGTGTTGTCCTTATTATTTATTTTACTCCGACTATATGTTTTTTTTACTCTTGTTAATCTCTGTAAGGTGTCCTTGAGACTTTGAAAGGCGCCCACAAATAAAATGTATTATTATTATTATTATTACATCAACTCATCCGCCGGCACTTCCTCCCGCCAACTTCAGCAAGCACTTCCTCCCCCCTGTACATGCGCACAACCACGGCCCGCACATCATCGGCGCGCCCTGCGCATGCGCGTTGCCACGGCAACTGGTCGGCGCTGGGCACTTTCTCCCTCGCTTTGCATTGTGGGAGATCTGGCCGCCATTGCTGTCCAGTCGCTGCATCGCTGCAACCGCTGAAAACCAACGCAGAATCACTCCCTGACCCAGGATCAGGAGTAACTCCCTGAAGTAACTCTTGCTTCTGGTTTCCTGGGCCTCCATAAATATTCTAAATATTTTTTTTTTCACCTCCGCAACATTGCCAAAATCAGACCCTCTCTCGCTGCTGAAAGACTCATCCATGCCTTCATCTCCTCCCGACTGGACTACTGTAACTCTCTTCTCTTTGGCATCAATTCCAGCAACATCAACCGACTCCAACTGGTCCAGAATGCAGCCACCCGACTCATTACCCGCACCAAATCCTGGCACCACATCACCCCAGTCCTCAAAGAACTTCACTGGCTTCCCATTTCCCACCGGATCATCTACAAAATCCTGGTCCTCACCTACAAAGCCCTCAACCACTTGGCCCCCCCCCTTATCTCACTGACCTCCTCTCCCCCTACCAACCCTCACAGTCCCTCAGATCCATTTCAGCCGGTCTTCTCTCCATTCTGAAATCCAACCTCTGCACTTTTGCAGACAGAGCCTTCTCCAGGGCAGCTCCCAGGCTCTGGAACTCCCTCCCACAATTGATCCGAACTTCTGAGTCCCTCACCATCTTCCAGTCCCGCCTCAAGACCCATCTCTTCACCTCTGCATACCCTTAGTCCCATGTCCCCCTCCCCTTTGCATCTCTGTCTTACTGCTCTATTTTGTTTTGTTCTTGACTCGCCATGTAAAGCGACTTTGAGTCCTTGAAAAGCGCTATACAAATAAAATGTATTATTATTATTATTATTATTATTAAATGGAATTTAAACGAGGTGGTAGAGGGCTGCACAATAACAACCAATTGCATTGTATGTGTTTATTTATTGTGTGTATATATATATGATCTATAAGGTACACAAAATTGCTGGAGGAACTCAGCGGGTGCAGCAGCATCTATGGAGCGAAGGAAATAGGCGACGTTTCGGGCCGAAACCCTTCTTCAGGCTGATGGGGGGTGGGGAAAGAAAGAAGGAAAAAGGGAGGAGGAGGAGCCCGAGGGCGGGCGGATGGGAGGGTGGGAGGAGACAGCTAGAGGGTGAAGGAAGGGGAGGGGACAGCACAGGCTAGCCAAATTGGGGGAATTCAATGTTGATGCCATAAGGGCGCAAGGACCCCAGACGGAATATGAGGTGCTGTTCCTCCAATTTCCGCTGTTGCTCACTCTGGCAATGGAGGAGACCCAGGACAGAGAGGTCGGATTGGGAATGGGAGGGGGAGTTGAAGTGCTGAGCCACCGGGAGGTCAGGTAGGTTAAGGTGGACTGAGCGGAGGTGTTCGGCGAAACGGTCGCCCAACCTACGCTTGGTCTCACCGATGTAAATTAGCTGACATCTAGAGCAGCGGATGCAGTAGATGAGGTTGGAGGAGATACAGGTGAACCTTTGTCGCACCTGGAACGACTGCTTGGGACCTTGAATGGAGTCGAGGGGGGAGGTGAAGGGACAGGTGTTGCATTTCTTGCGGTTGCAACGGAAAGTGCCCGGGGAGGGGGGTGGTGCGGGAGGGAAGGGAAGAATTGACGAGGGAGTTGCGGAGGGAGCGGTCTTTGCGGAAGGCAGACATGGGGGGAGATGGGAAGATGTGGCGAGTGGTGGGGTCACGTTGGAGGTGGCGGAAATGGCGGAAATGGCGGAGGATTATGTGTTGTAATCCTCTAGATGTCAGTTAATTTACATCTATGTATATACCATAGATCATATACCATATATGATCTATGGTATATAAACACTAATGACAATAAAACTCTCTTGACTCTTGACTTGGACTTTAGCAAAAAAGGGTTATTGGGGAAAAAAGAGGTACCTTAAATTTAGTTGTGTCTGGTTGGGTAACTATGGTAGGGTGAAGACTATTCCATGCTTTAATTGTGCGTGGGAACTCCATGGAGCAGCCAGCAACTCTGGATAGAAGAAATTGGGTGACGTTTCGGGTAGAGACCCTTCTTTAGATTCCCTCTGGTTTTAATGTCTTTAGTTTAATTTAAAGATACAGCGTGGAAACAGGCTCTTCAGCCCACCGAGTCCACGCCGACCACTGATCACCCGTACACTAGTTCTTTCCAACACATTAGCGGAGTAAGTCTAGAGTCAAGAGTGTTTTATTCTCTCACATGGCAGTTAGAACAATGAAATCCTTACTTGCAGCAGCACAACAGAATATGCAAACATAGTACTCTGTAAACAATGTTATAAACGAGAAAACAATGTTATAAACGAGAAAACAAAAACATATATGTGTGTGTGTGTGTGTGTGTGTGTGTGTGTGTGTGTGTGTGCGCGCGTGTGTGTGTAATATATATACACACACACACACAATTTCCCTCCTGGGATTGATAAAGTTCTATTGTATAGTATTGTGTGTGTAGGAAGGAACTGCAGATGCTGGTTTAAATTGAAGATAGACACAAAAAGCTGGAGTAACTCAACAGGCCAGACAGAATCTCTGGACAAAAGGAAAATATTTTGGGGTTGGGTCTGAAATAGGTTCCTGCACACCTTTGGAATGTGGAAAGAAACAAGAGCACCCGGAGAAAACCCATGCGATCTAAGGGAAAAGGAGCAAACTCCATACAGACAGCATCCATATTCAGGATCAATTCCGGGTCTATGGCACTTTTAGGCAGCAACTTTATGGCCAATGTACAGCCCCATAGTCTTGAACTTAATTAAAACGACAAGTGTAGTATTTCCTGCGGTTGCAAGGGAAAGTACCAGGGGAGGGGGTGGTTTGGGTGGGAAGGGACAAATTGACCAGGGAATTACGGAGGGAGCGGTCACTGCGGAAAGCCAACAGGGGAGGAGATGGGTAGACGTGGCCAGTGGTGGGATCCCATTGGTATACAAAAAAGCTGGGGGAAATCTGCGGGTAAGGCAGCATCTGTGGAATGAAGGAATAGACGACGTTTCGGGTTGAGACCCTTCTTCAGGTTGATGTCGGGAGGAGGGGGGTGACATGAAGAAGAAAGGAAGAGGCGGAGACCGTAGGCTGTGTGAGAGCTGGGAAGGGGAGGGGAAGGAGGGAGAAAGCAAGGACTACTTGAAATTAGAGAAGTCAATGTTCATACCGCTGGGGTGTAAACTACCCAAGCAAATATGAGGTGCTGCTCCTCCAATATGCGGTGGGCCTCACTCTGGCCATGGAGGAGGCCCAGGACAGAAAGCCGGATTCGGAATGGGAAGGGGAGTTGAAGTGTACAGCCACCGGGAGATCAGGTTGGTTATTGCGAACTGAGTGAAGCGAACGCCAAGCCTAGGCTTGGTCCGGCGTGTTGCATGTGCTGATGTCGCCACGCACGAGTGATTCACCTGTCATCCAATCACAGGCCCCCTTATGCGCATCAGTTGTACGCTATATTTTGCCGATTCCTGCCAAAACAAAACGTTTCAGTAACGTCTCGTGTTATCCGGTCGGCTTGTCATGTGCAAATATGGATAAACCTGCAAAAAAGAAAAGACTGTGCAGCTATAACAAGCAAACAAAAACGTGGGTTACGTCCATCAGCGTGACTCTACGAAGGCCTTCTGTACTTTATACCATTGGGAATTTGTCCCTTATTTTGAACTTTTGTCCCTTATTTTGAACTTTTGTCCCTTTTTTGGGAGTGAGAAAGTTGACAACCCTAGTTGTAAGGCAGCAACACTATCGATGCGTCGCTCTGCTACATCATGTTGGCGATAGGATGGTTCAGTTGCCTAATAACAGCCAGTAGGGGGAGTGAGGGGACTATCTTGGAAAGAAACAGAACATGTCGAGAGTGGATAGTTTAGTTTGGAGCAAAGATCTTATAGGCTCGTGGCAGCGTTGGGCTGAGTTGATAATTTAAGCAGTAATACGTTACTATTTTAAAACAATCGCTTTCCTGTGGCATATTTAGATTTATGCCTGCTCTATTGCTCAGCCCAACGCTGCCACAAGATAGGCTACTCCTGCGAAATGCAATGGGCTGACGTGTAGTACGCTACGGAGCGAAACGTGGGCATTTTTACCCCTCCATTTTAGTAATGGAGGGGTAAAACCGACCCGACTCGCAGTGTAATCAACGTTGCGGGGTAACAGTTTGTGTGTGTGATATAGGGTTAGATTCATAATTCTGTCAGTTCATACTTCTGTTAATTCTTGTCAAGAATAAAAATTGACTCTGGTAATTATATTTTTTTATGTTTATTTGAAACATTTCTTTTTAAATGGCTCACAAGCAGTGTTTGAGTTGATTTTGTAGTAACCGGAACCTACCCGACCCGACTCCCAGGGTAATCAACGTTGTGGGGGAACAGTTTGTGTGTGTGATATAGGGTTAGATTCATAATTCTGTTAGTTCATACTTCTGTTAATTCTTGTTAAAGAATAAAATGTTTATAAACACACATACATGAATGTGATATAGATGTATATAATCATATAACACACACAATTATATTTCTTCTAATTTTTATCCAATGATGAACTTTATTTCAGACTAGACAAGGGACATTAAATAAGAAACATTGTAAACCTCCCCGCAACTTCACACACACTCGGCCCAATCCCACCCCTCAACTCTCCCCCCCCCCCTCCCTTCACACTGCTTCCCCCCACACTACAATGTCTCCCACCCTCCTATGCTGTAGTCCCTTAACCCACCAGCCCCCAGCCCCACATCTCCCTTGCCTCCCCCCACACTACAATGTCTCCCACCCTCCTATGCTGTAGTCAACCCACCAGCCCCCAGCCCCACATCTCTCCCCATGCTCTCTGCACCCCGGCCCCTACCCCACCTCTCTCTTCCAAAGACCTTATAGCGGAGCTCTGCAATAAGATCATTGCTCTCTCACTCCCCCGGCCCTACCCAACCCCCCTGCACCACCACTACCCCACTTGCACTACTCCCATCCTCTCACCCCGCTGCCCCGGGCCGCGCACCCCGTCTCCCCGCTGCCCCGGGCCGCGCACCCCCCTCTCCCCGCCCAAGTCAAAGACTTGCGAAGATACGGGAGCGGAGGCGGAAGCAAAGATCCGATCTTTGGCCGGAACAAGATGGCGGAACAAGATGGCGGAGGCTGGTTGCTAAAATGGGTCCTATAATCACCCATGAACCTGCCCACGACCATACTACGTGTTTTGCGTAGGAGTCGGACATCTTGCTCTGCTATAGGATCTTTGGTTTGGAGATACAGCGCGGAAACAGGCCCTTCGGCCCACCGGGTCCGCACTGACCAGCGATCCCCGCACACTAAAACTATCACTACCCTACACACACACTAGGGACAATTTTACATTAAGTACAAGCCAATTAACCTACAAACCTGCATTTCTTTCGGGTGTGGGAGGAAACCGAAGGTCTCGGATTTAACCCACACAGGTCACGGGGAGAACATAAAACTGCCACAGACAGAATTCCAAACAGACAGCGCCCGTAGTCGGTCTCTGGCTCTGTGAGGGGGTGTGGTTGGGTTAGGCTCAGGAATTCATAGCGGGAATCTGACTGTGATCATATTGTCACCAACAAATGCATCATGAAATTGAGATGAAAAATTAGGCAGGATAAATAGTAAGATGGGCAGGGTGTAGTCTGGACACCCAAAACACAAAATGTGATCAACATGTTAATTGTGAAATAACAACAACAATAATAACAGAGATTTGCCAACATCACTGCTTAATTATAGGGAGCACAGATTGTTCAAATGCAGCCATTGAAGACTTTTTAACGAGTACATAGCAAATCCGCTGAGGCAGAATTCTGGTTCCGGGGAGCAGAGGCGTGCAGCTAAAACCTGCTGAGGTGGAGAGGGAAGATCTGACATTTTGAAGGCATTAAAATCCGGGATTCTCGGAGCGGGGTTTCCTCGAGAATGGCTGACCAGAACTTCTCATCAGCTGTGAACTCTGATCTCAGCGTTTAGTTTACAGATGCCATGAATAGTTAATAATGGGGATGCTGTGGATAGAGTGAGCTGTTTTAAATATCTGGGAGTCCACATCTGTGAGGATCTGACATGGACATCACACGCCGCAGCACTCATGAGTAAGGCAAGGCAGCGCCTTTACCGCCTCAGGCAATTGAGGAAATTCAGAGTGTCTCCGTGGATCCTCCGGTGCTTCTAATCGGCGGTGGTGGAAAGCATCTTGTCGGGAAATATTACAATCTGGTTTGGGAATTGCTCTGCCCAGGACAAGAAGGCTCTGCTGCGAGTAATGCGTTCGGCCGAACGCACTATGGGAACTTCACTCGCCCCCCTGCAGGAACTATACATCAGGAGATGCAACTCCAGAGCCAATAAAATCTTGGGAGACCCCTTCCACCCCTGCAACGGACTGTTCCAGCTGCTACGGTCAGGCAAACGCCTCCGTTGCGGTGCTGTGAGAACGGAGAGGTTGAGAAGGAGTTTCTTCCCAGAGGCCATTCGGACTGTAAACTCCTATGAAAAGGGTACTCTTATAACTACTAAACAGGTTCGCTTCTTAATAAACAGACAAAAGTGTTTGGTAGACCAGATCAAAACTTTACTTATTATCAGCCGATGGAAGGGAGGGAGAACTCCAGTCAAGTGACCAATGTAGACAATTGACCGTCCTCAGTCCACTTCTCCGAACAACAGAATTACATCGCATTAAATAGGGTTTTTTTGTCCTCTTAACACATTCCACAGACATGGTCAGAGGTATTTTAGTCACATCAAAGGCATTTTGTCACATGGTACAAGATAACATTGGCCATTTGGTTTATGACATCTTACATCAAAGAGATCTCTCCAGCTCCTTCTCTGCTTGTCACTTGGAGACAATGTTATAGTATTTATTATCTCACACACCGCACCTGAGGCAAGCCTAATTTGAGTCTAAATATAAGCTGTAAGTTAGCCCAGAAGATAATTTAATATCTTCTTATATTTTTTACAAAAATTCGGCTTCATCACCTATCCCACCAGGGACTAACTTTACTGAACTTTTTCCTTCCGCCCACAATATTTAATATGTAAAAGAATATGTGATTCTGTATGTAGTTTGTTTGGTTGTTTGTTTGTTTGTCTTTTTGCACAAAGTCCGCGAGCATTGCCACTTTTCATTTCACTGCACATCTCGTATGTGTATGTGACGAATAAACTTGACTTGACTTGATAAAACACAGGAGAAGAATTAGGCCACTGGACCCCAAGAAAGGGAGTTTGTGGAGTGCCTCTGAAATGAACTCTTAGAGCAAGCAGCTCATATTGAAGCCAAACAGGGAGAAGGCAATTCTGGATTTAGTGTTGTGTAATGAACCGGATTTACACAACTGGGTTTCCGGGAACACAGCATGTGTCCAGCTCAGTTAATTTTTTTTTAAATAGGAAGGAACTGCAGGTGCTGGTTTAGACCAAAGATAGACACAAAAAGCTGGAGAAACTCAGCGGGACAGGCAGCATCTTTAGAGAGAAGGAATGGGTGGATACGCTGCTTCAGACTGAGGAGATGCTGCCTGTCTCGCTGAGTTACTCCAACTTTTTGTGTCTATCTTCAGTTAGTATATTGTCACTTCTACCGAGGTACAGTGAAAAGCTTTTGATGTCAAGCTGGAAAGGCACACAGAAGATTTACAATGAGGCTGCTTGGACTAGATGGTCTAGTCCAGTGAGTTTATTGTCATGTG
The DNA here is from genome assembly GCF_010909765.2 of Amblyraja radiata. NCBI lineage: Eukaryota > Metazoa > Chordata > Chondrichthyes > Rajiformes > Rajidae > Amblyraja > Amblyraja radiata. Next base: position 23,075,189 of record NC_045985.1, on the reverse strand, counting down.
TCCCAGATAGGACAATGAAATTCTTGCATTGAGCTGTAGGCTGGGACTCTATTCAGTGGAGCGCAGGAGGATGAGGGGTGATCTTATTGAGATGTATAGAATCATGAGAGGAATAGATCGCGTAGACGCACAGAGACTCTTGCCAAGGGTAGGTGAATCGAGGACCAGAGGACATAGGTTTAAGGTGAAGGGGAAAAGATGAGGGGCAACATTTTCACACAAGCAGTGGTGGGTGTATGGAACAAGCTGAAAGAGGAGGTAGTTGAGGCAGGGACTATCACAACATTTAAGAAACAGACAGGTACATGGATAGGACAGGTTTGGAGGTATGTGGACCAAACGTGGGCAGGTGGGACTAGTGTAGCTGGGACAAGTTGGCCGGTGTGGGCAAGTTGGGCTGAAGGGCCTGTTTCCACATTATCACTCTATGATGCTCTGTGTGCTATCCAGTCAGCAAAAAGATAAAGACAATACAATGATTCCAATCGATCCATTTATAGTTTACAGATGCATGAAAAGTAATAACGTTTAGTTAATAAAGTTAAGCCAGCAAAGTATGTTCAAGGGTAGTCCGAGGGTCAACAACGATGTAGATAGTAGTTCAGCACTGCTCTCTGGCGGTGGTGGGATGGATCTGTTGTCTGATACTGCGTCTAGTCTCCAGAGAACCCCGAAGATAGACACAAAAATGCTGGAGCAACTCAGCGGGATAGGCAGTATCTCTGGAGAGAAGGAATGGGTGATGTTTCAGGTCGAGACCTTTCTTTGGACTCACTGTCTTCCAGCGAATACCCGGAGGCTCAATTTGGAGGGAGGGAAGGGGAGAGGGGTGGGTGAAGAGGGGAAAGAGTGGGGAGGGAGGGTGGAGGGGGTAGGGGGGAGAGAAGTGGAAGAGTGGGGAGGGAGGGGGAGCGGGGGTAGGGGGAGTGATGGAAGAAGGACAGAGGGGTAGGGGGAAGGGGTCGGGGGAGAGAGGGGGAGAGTGAGGGGTGGGGCAGTGAGATGGAGAGGGGTGGGGTAAGGGGGAGTGGTGGAAGAGGTACAGAGGGGTAGGGGGAAGGGGGTGGGGGAAGAGAGGTAAGGGGGTGGGGTAGAGAGGGAAGTGGGTGGGGGAGAGAGGGATGGTGTGGGAGGAGGGGAGAAGGGTGAGGGGGGAGGTGAGAGGGGCGGGGGAGAGATGTGTGGGGGTAGGGGAGAGAGGGAAGGGGGTGGGGGAGAGAGGGGAGGGAGATGGGTGAGGAGAGGTAGAGGGGGAGGGGGAGGGGGAGGAGAGAAGGGGGAGAGAAGTGTAGAGTGGGGAGGGAGGGAGGGGTAGAGGGGTTGCGGGAAGAGAGACGGGGGAGTGGTGAAAGAGGGACCGAGGGGTAGGGGGAAGGAGGTGGTGGTAGAGAGGGAAGTGGGTGGGGGAGAGAGGGATGGGTGGGAGAGGGAGGGGGGTGAGGAGAGGGAAACATAGAAGCATATAAATTAAGTGCAGGAGTAGGCCATTCGGCCCTTCGATCCTGCACCGCCATTCAATATGATCATGGCTGATCATCCAACTCAGTATCCTGTACCTGCCATCGCTCCATACCCCCTGATCCCTTTAGCCACAAGGGCCACATCTAACTCCCTCTTAAATATAGCCAATGAACTGTGGCCTCAACTACCTTCTGTGGCAGAGAATTCCACAGATTCACCACTCTCTGTGTGAAAAATGTTTTCCTCATCTCAGTACTAAAGGATTTTCCCTTTATCCTTAAACTGTGACCCGCTTGTCCTGGACTTCTCCAACATCGGGAACAATCTTCCTGCATCAGACAAATGCAATTCAGGACTTTTCTCTTCACAAGCAAAGTCAGAATGATGGTTAGTGAAGAATTCGCATATTCGCTGAGCGTTCAGATGCTGCGCGCGCCTCCTGCACCAAAGGGGGGGGGGGGGGGGGGGGGGGGTGTCGTCACACACAAAGATCTTGTAGCAGAGAGCTCCGCTATAAGATCTTTGGTCACATACTAAGCACGCGCCTCCACAAACAGATGAGCGTCTTCTTGAATGGAGAGCGCATGGCCGCCTCCACAAACAGTCACACACACTGTGGACCTGCCCCCACTAAAAATATTTTGTGTGGAAGGGGAGGAGGAGGGTGGAGAGGGAGAGGGGGAGGAGGGGGGGGAGAAGAGGATGGGGGAGAGAGGTGAAGTGGGGGGGGGGTGGAGGGGTTGGAGCGGGCGTGCATGAGTCGAGAGAAGAGAGAAGAGAGAAGGGCAGAGAGAGAGAGAGAGAGAGAGAGAGGCTGGTACAACAACAAAAAACCCGGATAAACTCAGCGGGTGCAGCAGCATCTATGGACCGAAGGTAAAGGGCAACGTTTTTAGCCGAAACCACTTCTTCCGGGTTTCGCTCCATAGATGCTGCCGCACCCGCTGAGTTTATCCAGCTTTTTTTAATGTCTACCTTCGATTTTCCAGCATCTGTAGTTCCTTCTTAAAGACAGAGACTGTGCACGGTAAGGGAATGAGGAGGGAGAGGGGGAAGAGTGTGGAGGGGGGGGGGGAGGGTGGGATGGGAGGGGGAGAGGGGTGGGGGGAGAGAGAAGTGGTAGTGTGGGGAGGGAGCGAGGGAGGGGGAGAGGGGTAGCAGGAGTGGTGGAAGAGGGACAGGGGGAGTGGTGCACCCCTAAAGAATTTTGTAAGTTTCTATAAGATACGCCCTCAATCTTCTAAAATCTAGCTAGTACAAACCGAGTCTGGGGCTGATTCTATGGGTGAGATGCCAGTATTTCTTTTAATATTTGGTGGGGGGGGGGGGGGGGGAGGATTTGATTAAAAGTGTGTACATAAACACGACGAAATGTAATCAGGAGTTTCTATAAGATCCCCCCCCCCAATCTTGTGAAATCTGGCGAGTACAAGCCGAGTCTATCCAGTCTTTCTTCATATGAAAGTCCTGACATCCCAGGAATCAGTCTGGTGAACCTTCTCTGTACTCCCTCTATGGCAAGAATGTCTTTGAGCATCGGGCATTGTGACATCACACGGTGGAACGTTCACCAGGGGTTGGGGCTCCTGCAAAGGCATATGTAAATGGGTCCATTCCGATTGGACATCTGTGAGCATCGGGCATTGTGACATCACACGATGGAATGTTCATCAGGTGCTGGGGCTGGTGCTGAGTCTATAGAAATGTAATGAGGAGCGGATACATAGAAAGAAAAGTGAAATATCTACCGAAATGGAAAAGACGTCGGCGATTCTGCGTCCGGTTTCGGAGTCGCAGGGAATCAATGGAAGAAATGCGGTCGACAGCCGTACATGTAAATGATCCATTCCGATTGGACGTCTGCGAGCATCGGGCATTGTGACATAGCACGGCGGGAACGAATCGAAAGGCAGAAAGGCAGCCGGACGGATGTCGGACGGATGGGGCGAGAGTTTTATAGCATAATAGATAGATAGATGTGTGTGCGTGTGCGTGTGCGTGTGTATATTACTTGCAGCAGCACAACAGAATGTTTAAACATAGTACATTTTAAACAATATAATAAACGAGAAAAAGTCATTTCAGTGTGTGTATACATACACACTCACACATACACATGTATGCACACACACGCACACATACACTCGCACACACATATATGCCAACATATATATAAACAAGTTCAAGTGAGTTTATTGTGATGTGTCCCTGATAGGACAATGAAATTCTTGCTTTGCTTCAGCACAACAGAACATAGTAGGCATTTACTACAAAACAGATCAATGTGTCCATATACCGTAATATAAATAGATACACATATATATATATACATACATATGCGTACATGTGCATGTGTGAGTTTGTGTATGTCTACACACACTGAAATTACTTTTTCTCGTTTATTCTCTAGTTTACAGTATACCATGTTTACACATTCTGTTGTGCTGCTACAAGTAAGAATGTCATTGTTCTATCTGGAACACACGACAATAAAACCCCATTGACTCTTGGATTGCGGTCGCCAATTGTTAAAATGTTTGCTATAGGGTGATTTCACGAAAGGTCACTGGAGCATAGATCCTCACCCACGTGGCCGCAAAATCCAACTGGGGTACAAGCGTCACTTCCGGTACATGTTATTGATGCTGAAAATGTGTACTTTCACACCCGTTAAAAACCGCGAAAACGGCTCGTTTTTGAGCTGTAAATAACTGTGCCAGTCGGGGTGACCGTGAGACACAGTTATCTTACTTTACAGTCCAGAAGATAGATAAAAAGAAGGTAAATATAAGAGGGTGCTGAAGGGGCAAAAACAGCGGAAGTGGTTAGCGGACATTCGCCGTGGAGATATAAAGATCGAAAATATCGGGAATTATTGCGTTTGCTCGCTGCATTTCATGATTACAATTAATCCATTTACAGTGGATAACCTGACTTTTATCCACATTATCCTGCATCTGCCAATCTTCTGCCCACTCACCAAACCTATCCAAGTCACACTGCAGCCTCAAAGCATCTTCCTCGCAGCCCACACCCTGCCACCCAGCTTTGTGTCATCCGCAAGCTTGGAGATATTACATCGATTTAAGTCCTTCGACTAAATCGGGTTGAATTTGTATATAACTGGGGTCCCAACACTGAGCCTTGCTGCACCCTACTAATTCACTGCCTGCCATTCTGAAAAGGGACCCGTTAATTCCTACTCTTTGCATCCTATCTACCAACCAGCTCCCTATCCATGTCAATGCCTTACCGCAAATACCATGTGCTCTAATATTGCACACTAATCTCTTGTGTGGGATTGGAATGGAACTGAAACACAAGCGAACTCTTTAAAATTAACCACGCTCGACATTCATATATCAGGGCGGCACGGTTGCTCAGCGGTAGATTTGCTTCCTTACAGCGCCAGAAACCCTGGTTCGATCCTGACTATGGGTGCTGTTTTGTATGAAGTTTGTAGGTTCTCTCCGTGAGCTGCGTGGGTTTTCTCCGGGTGCTCCAGTTTCCTCCCACACTCCAAAGAAACTGAAGGTTTGTTGGATAATTGGCTTGGTGTCACTGTGACTTACCCCTAGTGTATGTAGGATAGTGCTAGTGTACGGGGATCGCTGGTCGGCGTGGACTCCTGGGATGGCAGGACTTTCATATGAAGAAAGACTGGATAGACTCGGCTTGTACACGCTAGAATTCAGAAGATTGAGGGGGGTTCTTATAGAAACTTACAAAATTCTTAAGGGGTTGCACAGGCTAGATGCAGGAAGGTTATTCCCGATGTTGGGGAAGTCCAGATCTAGGGGTCACTGTTTAAGGATAAGAGGAAAGTCTTTTAGGACCGAGATGAGAAAATCATGTTTTACACAGAGAGTGGAGAATCTGTGGAATTCTCTGCCACAGAAGGTAGTTGAGGCCAGTTCATTGGCTATATTTAAGAGGGAGTTAGATGTGGCCCTTGTGGCTAAAGGGATCAGGGGATATAGAGAGAAGGCAGGTACAGGATACTGAGTTGGATGATCAGCCATGATCATATTGAATGGCGGTGCAGGCTCGAAGGGCCGAATGGCCTACTCCTGCACCTATTTTCTATGTTTCTATGTTTCTATGACTCAGTGGGCCGAAGGGCCTGTTTCGGCGCTGTATCTCTAAACTAAAGCTACATCGAAATCAACTGGTTTATATTGTAATGAACAGGGGTTAGGCTCAGAACAACGATTCACGATTTCAATTGCGAACAAATTATGATCAATAATTTCAGATTATAGTGAAATTGATTAGATTGAAATCAGCCGTTTTCTGTTAAAGGAAGTTAGAATGAAATTAATGATTCGATGTTCAAATGAAATGAACATTCGTGAAGCAAGTCTGCATGTAATCAGAGAAGATGCTAATCAGTGGTAATTAAATAACAATTAGACGCCCCATTCGTTTTAGATAATATATTGGAAATTAGAATGAAATTGATTATTTCGTATTGTAATTTAGCAGGGAGCAGATTTGCGAGGCAGGGTGGTAGATTACATTAAAACAGATAAAATCCCGATAATTCAGAATGTTATATGGGACACGAGTCATGGAAACAGGCCCTTCGGCCCAACTTGCCCACACTGATCAACATGCCCCATCTGCACTGGACCCACTTCCTGCGTTTGGCTCATATCCTCAGTCTGAAGAAGGGTCTCGACACGAAACGTCACCCATTACTTCTATCCAGAGATGCTGCTTGTCCCGTTGAGTTAACCATATAACCATATAACAATTACAGCACGGAAACAGGCCATCTCGGCCCTACAAGTCCGTGCCGAACAACTGAGTTACTCCAATATTTCGTGCACCTCTAAACCGATCCTATCCATGTACCTGTCTAAATGTTCAACTTTGCGTTCGTACCTTTGGAGATAAAGCGCGAAAACAGACCCACCAAGTCTGCACCGACCAGCGACCCCCGCACATGAGGGTAATTTGCATTTATACCAAGCCAGTTAACCTACAAACTTGGGTACACAAAAATGCTGGAGAAACTCAGCGGGTGCAGCAGCATCTATGGAGCGAAGGAAATAGGCAACGTTTCGGGCCGAAACCCTTCTTCAGAACCCTTCATCAGTCTGAAGAAGGATTTCGGCCCGAAACGTCGCCTATTTCCTTCGCTCCATAGATGCTGCTGCACCCGCTGAGTTTCTCCAGCATATATGTGTACCAGGTATGTAGATTAATTGGCTGGGTAAAATTGTATATTGTCCCTAGTGCGTGTAGGATAGTGTTATTGTGCGGGGGTCGCTGGTCAGTGAGGACTCGGTGGGCCGAATGGTCATTTTTGTGTACCTTCGATCTTCCAGCATCTGCAGTTCCTTCTTGAACAACCTACAAACCCGTGCGTCTTCGGAGTGTGGGAGGAAACCGAAGTTCTCGGAGAAACTCCACGCGGTCACGAGGAGAGCGTACAAACTCCGTACAGACAGCACCCGTAGTGGGGATTTGTATAAGACGTTGGTGAGGCCGCATTTAGAGTATCGCGTTCAGTTCTGGCCACCATGTTATACAAAATATACTGTTAATCTAGAAAAGGTGCAGAGAAGATGTACAAGGATGTTGCCAGGGCTAGAACTCAGGGTTGGGACTCTATTCCTTGGAGCGCAGGAGGATGAAGGATGATGTTATAGAGGTGTATAAAATCATGCGAGGAACATATCGGGTAGATGCACAGAGTCTCTTGACCAGAGTAGGTGAACCGTGGACCAGAGGGGAATAGGTTTAAGGAGAAGGGGAAACGATTTTATAGAAATCTGAGGGGTAACTTTTCACACAAAGGGTGGTGGGTGTATGAAAAAAAACTGCCAGAGGTGGTAGTTGAGGCAGGGCTTATATCAACGTTTAAGAAACAGTTAGACAGGTACATGGATTTGGACAGGTTTGGAAGGATGTGGATCAAACGCGAGCAGGTAGGACGAGATTAGATGGGGAATGTTGGTCAGTGTGGACAAGTTGGGCTGAACGGCCTGTTTCCACAATGTATCACTCCATGATTCTATAACTCTATGACTTCTATCAAGTCTCCCCTCAAACTCCGATGTTCCAGGAAATATTCTTGAGAGAACTCAACTCGCACGGTGCGCTGGCATCTGAAAAACCCGGGCAGTTACCAATCCTCGAGTAATCCTTTGACCGGCCCCTTGCCCGATATCTAAGGAACACATCTGGAAGGCGCTCAGTCACTCACCGATCCGATGTTTAACCAGGTACAGGCAGGACAACGCGGCGATCCCGAACACAAGTCCAAGCGCGGCGGCGATCAAAATGTCACTTCCAGAGAGCAAGGGGCAAGTCGCTCCGCTGTCACCGTCTGTCAGAAAGATTTGTTACAACACGGGTCGCCGGTAAACCTCTACATTTGGTCTGTTGACCGTTGGCCAGGGTTCATATGTGTCAAACATGCCCAGAGTTTTGTGAGCGTCTGGGGGAGGGGGCTATTGGAAAATTGTCACAGTGCTGTATCGGTAGAGTTGCTGCCTCACAGAGCCAGAACTAGTGTAGGGGGTGATTGCTGGTCGGCGTAGACTCGACCACGGGAAAGGATGCAATGGGAATCTGAGGGGTAACTTTTTCACACAAAAGGTGGTGGGTGTATGGAACAAGCTGCCGGAGGAGGTAGTTGAGGCTGGGACAATCGCAACGTTTAAGAAACATTTAGACAGGTACATGATAGATACATAGAAACACAGAAAATAGGTGCAGGAGGAGGCCATTCGGCCCTTCGAGCCAGCACCGCCATTCATTGTGATCATGGCTGATCATCCCCTACCAATAACCCGTGCCTGCCTTCTCCCTATAGCCCTTGACTCCACTAGCCCCTAGAGCTCTATCTAACTCTCTCTTAAATCCATCCAGTGACCTGGCCTCCACTGCCCTCTGTGGCAGTGAATTCCATAAATTCACAACTCTCTGGGTGAAAAAGTTTTTCTCACCTCCGTCTTAAATTGCATCCCCTTTATTCTAAGACTGTGGCCCCTGGTTCTGGACTCGCCCAACATTGGGAACATTTTTCCTGTATCTAGCTTGTCCAGTCCTTTTATAATTTTAGATGTTTCTATAAGACCCCCCCCCCCCCCCCCCCCCCATGCTTCTAAACTCCAGTGAATACAAGCCTAGTCTTTTCAATCTTTCCTCGTATGACAGTCCCGCCATCCCAGGGATCAATCTCGTGAACCTACGCTGCACTGCCTCAATCACAAGGATGTCCTTCCTCAAATTAGGAGACCAAAACTGTGCACAATGCTCCCGATGTGGTCTCACCAGAGCCCTATACAACAGCAGAAGAACCTCGCTACTCCTACACTGAAATCCTCTTGTTATTAAGGCCAACATTCCATTAGCTTTCTTCACTGCCTGCTGTACCTGCACGCCAACTTTCAGTGACCGGTGTACAAGGACGCCCAGGTCTCGCTGCACCTCCCCCTTACCTAACCTAACCCCATTGAGATAATAATCTGCCCCCTTGTTTTTGCCGCCAAAGTGGATAACCTCACATTTATCTATATTATACTGCATCTGCCACGCATCTGCCCACTCACTCAACTTGTCCAGGTCACCCTGCAACCTCCTAACATCCTCTTCACAGTTCACACTGCCACCCAGGTTTGTGTCATCCGCAAACTTGCTAGTGTTGCTCCTGATTCCCACTTCCAAATCATTGATATATATGGTAAATAGTTGCAGCCCCAACACCGAGCCTTGCGGCACTCCACTCGCCACTGCCTGCCATTGTGAAAAGGACCCGTTCACGCCTACTCTTTGCTTCCGGTCTGCCACCAATTTTCTATCCATGTCAACACCCTACCCCCAATACCATAGGTTAGGTTTAAAGGGGTATGGGCCGAACACATATTGGCCGGTATGGGCAAGTTGGGCCGAAGGGCCTGTTTCCCCACTGTGTGACTATGACTCTTTGACAATCTCCTTTGAACTTTGCTCCTCTGAATGAAAAGCTGGGCCCTCGAGTCTTTGACATTTCCACCCTGGAAAAATGCTTCTGACTGTCCACCCCCTCTATGCCTATCATAATGTTGCAGACTTCGATCGGGTCTGGTCGAATGTAGAGCGATGGACACGATTTAGTAGCGAGGAAGGTTGTTGAAGGCTACGCCTTTCCTCATGAAACCGCAGCGAGAGCATGAGACCTGCACACCTGCATGAGACCTGCATGAGACCTGCACACTTAGCAACAAGACTCACAACTAAAGATTCAAAGATAGGTCATCTACCCACAGACAGCCCACGGGCTCAGCTTAATGCAAGTTGGTGACTTGGTCAGAGGCGAAATGCCTGTGAGAGTGGGCGACCTGTCGGCGCCCGCACCTCCCCCATACACCGCCAAGCCCAGTGTCACACGGCATCGGCCTGAATGTGAGACATCTGTTGTTTCCTCCCCAAATTGACTGCAGCCGTGCAGGCGGCCATTTGGCCCACAGGGCCGCTGCTGGCCCGTGGGGTGATGAAATCAATTAGTCGCTCTACGCGCCCCCAATCTCTGGGGCGCGGGAGTTTCCCGAAACGAGAAGATGATAATGAGAACACAACGTGCGGGAGGAACTCAACTGGTCAGGCAGCATCGCTGGAATACATGGATATATGAGGTGCAGCGGTAGAGTTGCTGCCTTATGTCCCTGTCCCACTTAGGAAACCTGAACGGAAACCTCTGGAGACTTTGCGCCCAACCCAAGCGTTTCCGTGCGGTTCCCGGAGGTTTTTGTCAGTCTCCGCACCTGCTTCCACTACATGCAACCTCCGGCAACCACCTGCAACCTCCGGGAACCGCACGGAAACCTTGGGTGGGGCGCAAAGTCTCCAGAGGTTTCCGTTCAGGTTTCCTAAGTGGGGCAGGGGCATTATACAGCGCCAGAGAATCTGGTTCCTGGGTGGAGACTGCGGATTCGGCCTGTGTGGCGTTTGTACGTTCTCTCTGTGACCGCGCGGGTTTTCGCCGGGTTTTCCGGTTTTCCCCTCACATCACAAAGACGTGCGGGTTTTGTCGGTAATTAGCTTTTGTAAATTTATCCCTGGAGTGTAGGATAGTGATAGTGTGCGGGTGACCGCTGGTAGGTGTAGACTCGGTGGGCCGAAGAGCCTGCTTCCGCACTGTATCTAAAGTCTAATGTATGAAGTCTAAGGGGACGGTTCGGGCCGGGACCCTTCTTCAGATCATAATGAGACAACCCGCAAAAGTGGACGCAGAGGATAGAAACAAAATGCTGGAGTAACTCAGGGGGTCAGGCAGCATTGCTGGAAGAAAAAGGTATGGGTGAGCTTTCGGATCGAGACCCTTCATCAGAATGAGAATCAGGGGAGAGGTGACATTGAGGTATGGGAAGGTATGAGAAAGCAGTGCCGACATCGATCACTCAGGAAAGGTGGAGCCCACAATGGTCCATTGTTGGCTGGGGACGACGTGATGACGAAGGAGGTAAAATTAGCAAGAGAGACAGGGTGAGGGAGGGACGGAGAGAGAGGGAATGCAAGGGTTACCAACGTAGGTTGCGTTTAAAAAAATGGGATTCAGTCGGGTCCGGATGGGTTAGGACGGGATTTTAATCCCTGTTCACAAGATCATAATGTCATGTGATAGGAACAGAATAAGGTCATTCGGCCCATCAAGTGTACCACGTCACTCCATCATGCCTGATCTATCTCTCCCTCCTAACAGAATTCTCCTGCCATCTCCATATAAATCCAGACGCACTAGTCGAGAATCACTGCCTTAAACAATATCAATTGACTTGGCCTCCACAGCCTTCTGTGGCAAAGAATTCCACAGATTCACCACCCCCCGATGAAAGAAATACCTCCCCATCTGGGTCTCTATTCCCTGGAGAACTGGAAGATGATGGGTGATCTTATTGATGTGTATAAAATCATGAGAGGAATAGATCGGCTAGATGTACAGAGTCTCTTGCCCAGAGTAGGGGAATCGAGGACCAGAGGACATAGGTCCAAGGTGAAGGGGAAAAGATTTAATAGGAATCTGACGGGTAACCTTTTCACACAAAGGGTGGTGGGTGTATGGAACGAGCTGCCAGAGGAGGTAGTTGAGGCTGGGACCATCCTAAAGTTTCAGAAACTTAGACAGGTACATGGATAGGACATGTTTGGAGGGATATGGAGCAAGCGCAGGCAGGTGGGACTAGTATAGCTGGGGCAAGTTGGCCGATGTGGGGAATTTGGGCCGAAGGGCCTGTTTCCACACTGTATTACCCAATGCTATAGAACTCTTTCTCCTTCTTAAAGGAAACATAGAAACGTAGAAAATAGGTGCAGGAGTAGGTCATTCGGCCCTTCGAGCCTGCACCGCCATTCAATATGAGCATGGCTGATCATCCAACTCAGTATCCCATCCCTGCCTTCTCTCCATACCCCCTGATCCCTTTAGCCACAAGGGCCACATCTAACTCCCTCTTAAATATAGCCAATGAACTGGCCTCAACTACCTTCTGTGGCAGAGAATTCCACAGATTCAACACTCTCTGTGTAAAAAATGTTTTTCTCATCTCGGTCCTAAAAGACTTCCCTCTTATCCTTAAACTGTGACCCCCTAGTTCTGGACTTTTCCCAACATCGGGAATAATCTTCCTGCATCTAGCCTGTCCAACCCCTTAAGAATTTTGTAAGTTTCTATAAGATCCCCCCTCAATCTTCTGAATTCTAGCGTGTGCAAGCCGAGTCTATCCAGTCTTTCTTCATATGAAAGTCCTGCCATCCCAGGAATTAGTCTGGTGAACCTTCTCTGTACTCCCTCTATGGCAAGAACGTCCATAACCTCTTGTCCTAGACTCTCCCACTAGTTTATACCTGTGGATTTGGTCATACTGCTCCACGATGTATCGGTTATGGGCTCATTCATAACTGTGGTCTCCGTCGCCGTTCTCGCTCCGCTAGCTGTCACCATTTCATCCGTCGGCGCCGATATCACCCGGACACCAAATGCTAAACAAAAGTCAGGTGAAAATAAGAGGGGAGATTCAACGCCATGTTCAGCTCAAGCGACAATAAACAGATTAATATCATCTCACCAACACAGTAAAATGTTAAGGGCTTAATCCCTATTTTCCAGTAAACAGTAACCACCAGCGAATATTAGCGGCACAGTTTCTGCCTCACGGCACCAGAGACCCGGGTTAGATTCTGACTTCGGGGTACTGTCTGTACGGAGTTTGTACATTCTCCCCGTGACCTGCATGGGTTTTCTCCGGTTTCTCCGGTTTCCTCCCACATTCCAAAAAACGTACAGGCATCTTTGAAATCCCAAAACGTACAGGTTTAAAGGTTTAAGAAGGAACTGCAGATGCTGGAAAATCGAAGGTAGACAAAAATGCTGAAGGAACTCAGCGGGTGCAGCAGCATCTATGGAGCGAAGGAAATAGGCAAAGTTTCAGGCCGAAATGATTTGAGTATAGGAGCAGGGAGATTCTACTGCAGTTGTACAGGGTCTTGGTGAGACCACACCTGGAGTATTGCGTACAGTTTTGGTCTCCGAATCTGAGGAAAGACATTCTTGCCATAGAGGGAGTACAGAGAATGTTCACCAGACTGATTCCTGGGATGTCAGGACTTTCATATGAAGAAAGACTGGATAGACTCGGTTTGGATTGAGAAGATTGAGGGGGGATCTTATAGAAACTTACAAAATTCTTAAGGGGTTGGACAGGCTAGATGCAGGAAGATTGTTCCCGATGTTGGGGAAGTCCAGAACAAGGGGTCACAGTTTAAGGATAAGGGGGAAATCTTTTAGGACCGAGATGAGGAAAACATTTTTTACACAGAGAGTGGTGAATCTCTGGAATTCTCTGCCACAGAAGGTAGTTGAGGCCAGATCATTGGCTATATTCAAGAGGGAGTTAGATGTGGCCCTTGTGGCTAAAGGGATCAGGGGGTATGGAGAGAAGGCAGGTACAGGATACTGAGTTGGATGATCAGCCATGATCATATTGAATGGCGGTGCAGGCTCGAAGGGCCGAATGGCCTACTCCTGCACCTATTTTCTATGTTTCTATGAAACGTTGTCTATTTCCTTCGCTCAATAGATGCTGCTGCACCCGCTGAGTTTCTCTAGCATTTTTGTGTACCTCAGGTTTAAAGGTTAATTGGCTTCGGTAAAATTGTAAAATTGTCCTTAGTGTTTGTTGGATAGTGTCAATGTGTGGGTTCGCCCGGTCGCCGGTCGGCAAGGACTCGGTCGCGCTGTATCTCCAAAATAAACTAAACTAAACTAAACTAAACTAAACTACAGTAAACTAACTTATTCTCAACTCCTTTCCGCAGGAGGCAGTTCCATATTTTCACCGCTCTTTGGGCATGGACCATCTACATGTAGAGGGTATTAATTTATCTTGGCATCATGTACGGCACGGAAAGTATGGGCCGAAGGGCCTGCTCCTATGCTTTATTGTTCAGCAGACGCAGAAGGCTGGAGTAATTCAGCGGGACAGGCAGCATCTCTGGAGAGAAGGAATGGGCGACGTTTCGGTTCTGAGGAAGGGTCTCGACCCGACACATCATCCATTCGTCCTTCTCTCAGGAAATGCTGCCCGTCCCGCTGAGTTACTCCAGCATTAGTGTGTCTATCGTCGAAGGACACCAAGTGCTGGAGTAACTCAGTGGGTCAGGCATGTTCCCGGGAGAAAATGGATAGGTGACGTTTCGGGTCTGGTCTCAAGAGGGGCCTCGACCCGAAACATCACCTATTCACCTTCTCCAAGGATGCTGCCTGACCCGCTGAGTTACTCCAGCATTTTGGGCCATTTTGTGTATTAACCAGCACCTCCTTGTCTTTGTTTCCACTGTAAAACGGAGACACAAATGACTGCAGATGCCGGATTTTTGAGCAAGAACACAACGTGCTAGAGGAACTCAGCGGGTCAGCCACCATCTGAGGAGGGACATTTCTCCATCAGTTTGTTTTTTGCTTCCTCAGACAAGAAGGGTCTCGACCCGAAACATCACCCGTTCCTTCTCTCCAGAGACGCTGCCTGTCCCGCTGAGTTACTCCAGCATTTTCTCTCTCTCTCTCTCTCTCTAAGGTGTAAGCATCTGCAGTTCCTTCCTACATTACATTGTTCAGTGTTCGATGTTATATGTGCGGGCAGAATCTGTGTAAAGAAAACCGGGGTCCGATAAAACAGCAATTTCCCAAACATGCGCAATAATCGGGAAACATAGAAACATAGAAACATAGAAAATAGGTGCAGGAGTAGGCCATTCGGCCCTTCGAGCCTGCACCGCCATTCGATATGATCATGGCTGATCATCCAACTCAGTATCCTGCACCTGCCTTCTCTCCATACCCCCTGATCCCTTTAGCCACAAGGGCCACATCTAACTCCCTCTTAAATATAGCCAACGAACTGGCCTCAACTACCTTCTGTGACAGAGAATTCCAGAGATTCACCACTCTCTGTGTGAAAAATGTTTTCCTCATCTCGGTCCTAAAAGATTTCCCCCTTATCCTTAAACTGTGACCCCTTGTTCTGGACTTCCCCAACATCGAAAACAATCTTCCTGCATCTAGCCTGTCCAACACCTTAAGAATTTTGTAAGTTTCTATAAGATCCCCCCTCAATCTTTTAAATTCTAGCGAGTACAAGCCGAGTCTATCCAGTCTTTCTTCATATGAAAGTCCTGCCATCCCAGGAATCAGTCTGGTGAACCTTCTCTGTACTCCCTCTATGGCAAGAATGCCTTTCCTCAGATTAGGAGACCAAAACTGTACGCAATACTCCAGGTGTGGTCTCACCAAGACCCTGTACAACTGCAGTAGAACCTCCCTGCTCCTATACTCAAATCCTTTTGAAGTTTAAGGGAAGTTTAATTTCCCTCTCGTAGTCTTAAAAGGAGTGGTTCCCAAGACACACGGCCGACTGAAATTAAAGTGCATTTCAAGTCTTTTAAAAATATAATTTATAAATATAAATATAAAAAAATAATAATAATAAAATAAAAAATGAAGCTGTACATAGAATGTAACATGCCAACATATATTTGGCACCTGAAAAAAAGGCATCACTGTATTGTACTTACTCCTAATAAATAAATAAATGAATAAACAGGCAGATAGATGAATAAATAGATAAATAGATAAATAAATACATATATCATTTGGAGTGTAGGAAACTCACAGGCAGTTCATCCTCGCCGGTTCTTCCTCAAATTAGCACTAGTTTTTTTGTTGTAAATATTAGAAGTTATGTCACCTCTTTGTACAAGGTTGCAAACGCGTGAAAGCTAGTGAGGAATAGTCCCCGGCCGGTAGCGCGTATTTTACGGCAATTTACGGTTTCAAAGACATGCAGTGGGCAGCTGCGAAACTTAAAAACAAATCAATAAATAAAGTATAAAAAGAAGAAGAAAAAAAAAGAAGAAAAAAAAAATATATATAATTTGAATCAATTAATATATTTAAGCAGAAACGTCAACAGGTCAATCACACCAGCGCGGAATCCTGCTGTAAATGCTGACGATTCTGCAATTTGATTTTTTTTTCAAGTTATGTTTAGTTAGGTAGAGGGTTTCTCCATTACCTTGTGATACAGAACGATGACATTTCGGCTAAATGGGGTTGTCACACGTTCACGCTTTATAGGAGTAGAATTAGGCCATTCGGCCCATCGAGTCCACTCCGCCATTCAATCATGGCAGATCTCTCCCTCCTAATCCAATTTTCATGCCTTCTTTCCATAGCCCTTGACACCCGTTGTAATCAATGTAGGAGATGACCTGCACCTTTAAGAGTTGGCCTCTCGACCGTGTTACATGTGGCCCAGGAAAGTAATGCCATTTAAGCCACTGTCTGCACTAAGGGCCCCGATCTGGGCAGCACGGTGGCGCAGCGGTAGAGTTGTTACCTCGCAGCCCCAGAGACCCAGGTTTGATCCTCACTACTGGTGCTCTCTGTAGGAGTTTTACGTTGTACCAGTGACCGCGTGGATTTTCTCGGAAATTCTCGGTTTTCTCGCACGCTCCAAAGACGCGCAGGTTTGAGGATTAATTGGCCAGATTTTGTATACTTGGTGTAAACAAAAAATATTGTCCTTTGAGCGTGCAGGCTTGGGTTAATGTGCGGGGATCGCTGGTCGGTACGGACTCAGTGGGCCGAAGAGCCTGTTTCATGTACCTCTAAACTAAACTAAACTAAACATCTCGCATTTGGTTTTTCGGTAAATATTCCAGCATAAAGTCACAGTCATATAATCACACAGCGTGGAAAAGGCCCAAATTGATCACGCCGACCAACTTGCCCCATCTACATTAGTCCCACCTGCTTGCGTTTGGCCCATGTCCCTCTGAACCTATCCTATTATCTGAATGGTGGCCAATTAGGAAAAGGGGAGATGCAACGAGACCTGGGTGTCATGGTACACCAGTCATTTAAAGTATGCATGCAGGTGCAGCAGGCAGTGAAGAAAGCGAATGGTATGTTAGCATTCATAGCAAAAGGATTTGCGTATAAGAGCAGGGAGGTTCTACTGCAGTTGTACAGGGTCTTGGTGAGACCACACCTGGAGTATTGCGTATAGTTTTGGTCTCCTAATCTGAGGAAAGACATTCTTGCCATAGAGGGAGTACAGAGAAGGTTCACCAGACTGATTCCTGGGATGTCAGGACTTTCATATGAAGAAAGACTGGATAAACTCGGCTTGTACTCGCTAGAATTTAGGGGGGGGATCTTATAGACACTTACAAAATTCTTAAGGGGTTGGACCGGCTAGATGCAGGAAGATTGTTCCCGATGTCGGGGAAGTCCAGAACAAGGGGTCACAGTTTAAGGATAAGGGGGAATTCTTTTAGGACCGAGATGAGAAAATCATTTTTTACACAGAGAGTGGTGAATCTGTGGAATTCTCTGCCACAGAAGATAGTTGAGGCCAGTTCATTGGCTATATTTAAGAGGGAGTTAGATGAGGCCCTTGTGGCTAAAGGGATCAGGGGGTATGTAGAGAAGGCAGGTACGGGATACTGAGTTGGATGGTCAGCCATGATCATATTGAATGGCGGTGCAGGCTCCAAGGGCCGAATGGCCTACTCCTGCACTTATTTTCTATGTTTATATGTTTCTATCCATGTATCTATTTAAATGTTTCTTAAACATTGGAATTATACCTATCTCCTCTGGCAGCTCGTTCCATACACCTACCACACTTTGTGTTAAAAGGTTGTCCCTCAGGTTCCTATTAAATATACCCCCCCCCCAACGTAAACCTACATTTCACCTTCTCCCCAACATTTTTTTTTTAACTCCTTCCCTCCATGCGTAATGGTACTTACTCAGTATTACAAGGTACACGGGAGGCATGTTCTGCTGTCCAAACCCAATGCTAATTCAGGCTCACTGTCCCCGGCGTCAAGATGAGTTTATCTGGCGGGATTCACTCTTGATATTCGTGTCCAGTGGCCGTCAGATATACAATATATAAATAATTTTGACGTCGCGGCATAGGTGTGAATTGGAATTGGCTGTTTCCGCGATGAAAAAGGGGTCTCGATCCGAAATGTCGCCCCTTCCTTCTCTCCAGAGATACCGCCGCTCCTACTCCAGCATTGTGTGTCCATCTTCCGGTCCCTACAGTCTGAAGCCTCCCCCCGCTTGATTCAACCAATCTCCTTCCCGCTGCTTTATCCCCCCCCCCCCCCCACCCCCCACTCCATGAATTCCTCAACGCAGTCCCGAAACGTGGCCGTTCACCTTCACAGATGCTGCTTGATCACGCTGAGTTCTGAGGGCGGCAAGGTGGTGCAGCGGTAGAGTTGCTGCCTCACAGCGCCAGTGACCAGGGTTCGATCCCTGACCACGGGTGCTGTCTGTATGGAGTTTGTACATTTCCCCCCGAGTTATCTCCGAGTTCTTCAGTTAACTCCCACATACAGGTTTGTACAAGTGGAAATTGCCCCTTGTATGTATAGGATAGTGTCAATATGCGGGTCTGTGCGGTCTCGTTAGGGCCGAAATGCCTGTTTCCGCTCTGTATATCTAAGCTAAACTAAACAGGGCAGTTTATATATTAGTGGCTTGTTTTGTTCGACGCACATTGATGTTGGCGAATATCGTGACAGGTACTAACACCACTGGTTAAGATGCTATTGAACGTAGATATACATATATATTTCTTATAAAGAATATTTAGTATATATTGCTTTTTTTCTTTTTATAAATATATTGGGGGGTTTTTACACGGCAGATCCTAGAAAACTGTTAAACTTTTTAAGGGTCTAGCCAGCTAATTTAATTAACGTTGTATTTGTTAAACGATGATTCTTTTGTAATATTGAAAGTCTGAAACATGTAACAATCTCGTTTTTAAGTTTCAGATTGCTGACATACAAAAAAACAATGATTAATGTTTGCATCTTATGTATTAAACAAGTTTTTCTGATCAGTTATTTAAATTTAAGGGCAGCGCAGTGGTAGAGCCGCTGCCTCAGGGCATCAGAGAACGGAGTTCGATTCTGACATCGGGTACTGTCCCTGTGGAGTTTGCAAGTTAGTGGGTAGGTTTTCTCCGGGTGTTCCGGTCTCCACCTTTGTAGGTTAATTGCCCCCCAGTAAATTGTCCCTACTGTGTAGGGGGTGGGTGAGGAAGTCGGATAACACACAACTAGCATTTGAAGGCACTGAGCTTGTACTTGCTGGAGTTCGGAAGGATGAGGGGTGACCTCATTGAAACTTACCGAACAATCAAATGCCTGGGTAGAGTGGATGTGGAGAGGATGTTCCCACTCGTGGAAGAGTCTAGGACCAGAGGTCACAGCATCAGAATACAAGTTCGTTCATTTAAAAAGGAGATGAGAAGAAATTTATTTAGTCTGAGATGGCTGTGGAGGCCGTATTATCTGAATGGTGACCGATTAGGAAAAGGGGAGATGCAACGAGACCTGGGTGTCATGGTACACCAGTCATTCAAAGTAGGAATGCAGGTGCAGCAGGCAGTGAAGAAAGCAAATGGTATGTTAGCATTCATAGCAAAAGGATTTGAGTATAAGAGCAGGGAGGTTCTACTGCAGTTGTACAGGGTCTTGGTGAGATCACACCTGGAGTATTGCGTACAGTTTTGGTCTCCTAATCTGAGGAAATACATTCTTGCCATAGAGTGAGTACAGAGAAGGTTCGCCAGACTGATTCCTGGGATGGCAGGACTTTCATATGAAGAAAGACTGGATAGGCTCGGCTTGTACACGCTGGAATTCAGAAGATTGAGGGGGGATCTTATAGAAACGTACAAAATTCTTAAGCGGTTGGACAGGCTAGATGCAGGAAGATTATTCCCGATGTTGGGGAAGTCCAGAACTAGGGGTCACAGTTTAAGTATAAGTGGGAAGTCTTTTAGAACCGAGATGAGAAAATCATTTTCTACACAGAGAGTGGTGAATCTGTGGAATTCTCTGCCACAGAAGGTAGTTGAGGCCAGTTCATTGGCTATATTTAAGAGGGAGTTAGATGTGGCCCTTGTGGCTAAAGGGATCAGGGGGTATGGAGAGAAGGCAGGGATGGGATACTGGGTTGGATGATCAGCCATGATCATATCGAATGGCGGTGCAGGCTCGAAGGGCCGAATGGCCTACTCCTGCACCTATTTTATAAGTTTCTATGTTTCTATGTTTTAAGGCGGAGATTCATTGATTCTTGTTTATGGAAGAAGGCAGGAAAATGCTGTTGAGAGGGAAATATTTATCATGGCGAGGTAGACTTGATGGGCCTAATAGCCTAATTCTGCTTGTAGCATGTATGGACTTATGGACTAGTGTGAACGGGTGATCGATGGTAGACGTGGTTACGTTGGGTCGAATTAATTATTTTCTGTAAATTAAACCAAACAAATACGTTGACCCAGTTCCTGTCTCTACTGCGACGGTCATGGTTATGGCTATTATTAAAACCACTTGCTGATTCTCCAAGTTCTGAATTTGAGTTTAAATTCTACAGCAACTGTAGCGAACATTGAACCTACGCCGCCACATTATTGGACTATTAACTTGATCGGCTCCATTCCCAGATTCCCATCAGCCTATTAAACACTACAACAGCCTCCAAATAAGCTCTGAACTGCAGGATAGTATTAGTGTGTGGGGATCGCAGGTCGGCGCGGACTTGGTGGGCCGAAGGGCCTGTTTCCGCGCTGCATCTCCAAACTAAACTAAACTATTATTGTTATTATTGTATTATTATTGTTTGTTTCTATGTACATATATGCCTATTAAGTGCGTATGTGCGGGAATATATTTCTGAATATAAAAAAGGAAGATAGACATAAAATGCTGGAGTAACTGAGCGGAACAGGCAGCATCTCTGGAGATAAGGAATGGGTGACGTTACGGGTCGAGCTCCTTCTGCAGACTCCCGCTGAATATAGCATTTTGTGTCTATATTCGGTTTAAACCAGCATCTGCAGTTCCTTCATTTTCATATATATAAACACACACGCACGCACACACACACACACACACACACACACACACACACACACACACACACACACACATAACACCCAAACGCACATAAATACTAAAAATAACAATGCAATGTGCGTGTGTGTGCGTGTGTGTGCGTGTGTGTGTGTGTGTGTGTGTGTGTGTGTGTGTGTGTGTGTGTGTGTTTATTATATTGTTTACAGTGTACTATATTTACATGCCTAATGCTGCTACAAGTAAGAATTTCATTGTTCCATCTGGGACATATGACAATAAAACGCACTTGGCTCTTGACTCTTGAGATAATACCTGAGGGAGCAAGAAACATGAATTGTTCGTTGGTTGGTTGAAATGAATGGTTGGATTCCATGAAAAGGAATCATACATTTGAGTTCAGAAATAACAGCATTTAAAAGATATTTTAATAGAATGATCCCGGGGATGAATGGATCAACATATGATAGCGTTTGATGGCATTGGGCCTGTAATCGCTGCAGTTTAGAAGGATGAGGGGGTTTTGCAACTGAAATTTAACGGATAGTGAAAGACCTTGATAGAGTGGATGTGGAGAGGATGTTTTCACGAGTGGGAGAGTCTAGGATCAGAGTGCGGGTGTCGGGGGTTATAGGGAGAAGGCAGGAGATCGGGCTTGAGAGGGAAAGATAGTTCGGCCAAGGTTGAATGGCGGAGTAGACTCGATGGGCTGAATGGCCTAATCCTGCTCCTATGACATATGAACATGAACTATCTTTCCTCTGCCCTCTGAGTTCCGATGCGGGTCTTGTCCAGCATGTCTTTGCCTCCACAAACGCTGCTCGAACTGCTGAGATCCTCTAACAAGTTATGTTTTTCTTGCTACAGATTCCAATATCTGCAGTCTCTTGTGTCTCAATAACAACCTGCTCTTCAGAGAAGACATGGACAGGAGAGTCCCTGGGATTCACTCCCTCATCGGGATACTTTGGCTGCTGTTGAGCGACTCTGGAGGTGAGTCCATGCCTTGAGCTCGGGGTGTGTGTGGCGGTAGGTTGGAAGAAGGTGGCTACATAGAACAGTACAGCACATGAACAGGCCATTCAGCCCACAACATCCATGCCGAACATGATGCCAAATTAATGTCAACTCCTCTGCCCGCACACAATCCATATCTATGTAATCCTTGTATACACATGTGTTTTTCTAAAAGGCACTTAAACCCCACTATCGTATCTGCCGTCCACCGTCATTTCTGGCAGCGCATTCCAGACACCCACTACTCTCGGTGTAAAACAAACCACGTGGCGCCCTAGTCCACCACCCCCCCATATCCCCAAGACGTGTAGGGTTGTAGGTTAATTGCCCGCAGTGCGAATGGAGTGGATGCGAATATGGAATAATGTAGAACTTGTATGATTGTTGGGCTTGGTGGGCTGAGTAGCCTGTTTCCAAACTCTCTCTGTCTGTCTGTCTGTCTGTCTGTCTATCTGTCTGTCTATCTGTCTGTCTGTCTGTCTGTCTGTCTGTCTGTCTGTCTGTCTGTCTGTCTGTCTGTCTGTCTGTCTGTCTGTCTGTCTGTCTGTCTGTCTGTCTGTCCGTCCGTCCGTCCGTCCGTCCGTCTGTCTGTCTGTCTGTCTGTCTGTCTGTCTGTCTGTCTGTCTGTCTGTCTGTCTGTCTGTCTGTCTGTCTCTCTGACTATTTATCCATCTAACTTTCCAAGGAGTACAAATACCTGGGAGTGTACCTGGACAGTAAACTGGACTGGTCCAGGAACGCTGAGGCAATGTACAAGAAGGGACATGGCTGCCTGCAATGTTTGTGAATGCTCAGCTCCTTCAACGTCTACAGTGAGATACTGCAGATGTTCTACCAACCGGTGGTAGCCAGCGCCATCTTTTTCGCTGCCGTGTGCTGGGGCATCAGGGCGAAAGCTGCGGATGGTAACAGGATCAACAAACCTAGTTGGATCGATGGTCGACGTAGTTGGACCTCATGTGCCTGCTGCCCTTGTCCATTAGGGTTGGTGTAACTCACTGCTGGGCTGGGAAACTATGGACACCAAAATCCCAGAGCTGATGGAACTAATATCTTGTCCTTGTGTTTCAGGTCTGGGACAGACTGCTGGGAAACCAGGCACTCGTCGCTTGGTGAATGGGACACTGGGACAGTCAGTCACGTTACCAGGATGTATCTCAGGAGAAAACATTTCAATCCTTATTTGGGATTACCAAAGCACACCAACAACAGGAATGATTCAATTATGTACGAAAACTCAAAACAATCCAATACGATATGACAAACAGGGAATCAGGTTAAACCTGAAGGACTGTAGTCTGGAAATACAGAACCTAACAGAACATGATCAAGGTCTGTATGTAATGAACTTCAGGACGAATCTGGCTTTCCATGAACAAGTGACAGAACTGAGAATTTATGGTAATCTATTTTCATTTTTTTAAACAGTACATTTTCCAATCCAACAACCTTTAAGAACTTAAAGATGTACGAGGAGATGCTTACGATGTGAGCCCAAGTCTGTGGAGCCCCTTGCGTGTTCAGGGAGCAGTCCTCAGTAATTGCTGTTTAAATATTAATGGTGGAGCATTAGGATGGGTTCTTGAAGGGAGGTCTCTCCAAGCCATCTGACTTCTCTGTAAGATGATAGGGCCACAGTTATTAAACTTTCTCTGCTAATAACGAGTTTACTTGTGATCTAGTTTTGGTGGCAACGTGTAAACTGGACGATTCATTTTTGTAAACTCACGGGAAGGATTTTGCACTAAAACTACAGGTGCTTGTACAGAGTTTGTGAATTGTCTGTAGTGGGTGTAGGATAGGGCTAGTGTGTGGGGATCGCTGGTGGGCGCGGACTGGGTGGGCCGAAGGCCTGTTTACGCTGTATCTCTTAATGTTCTCGTGGGAAACTCATGGCTAGCAGCTTCTGGTTGTTATCAAAAGGTTCAAAGGTTCAAAGGTTATTTATTTGTCACATACACCTAGGTGTAGTGAAATGCTTCTTGCCAGTGCAGCACATAAAGAAAGAATACAGACATAACATTAATAAGAGATTAAACATAAAGAACATCCCCCCACAATGGCTCCCACCATGAGGGAAGGCACAAAGTCCAGTCCCCATCCCCAGTTCACCCATAGTCGGGCCCATTGAGGCCTCCACAGTTGCCTCTACGGAGGCCCGATGTTCCTGGCCGTTCTCGCTGGGTGATGTTGCTCCGGCGTCGGGAGAGTCCTCACAGCGGCTTGGGAACCTTGGAACGGCCGCTTCCGTACTGTTATTCCATATTATTCCGTATTATTCCATGGCTTGTATTTGTGCTTTTCTTTGAAACAGAACGAGTGTCATTACCAGTAATAAATATCAGTGAAGCCTTTTGTAAACTCACGGGAAGGATTTTGCACTAAAACTACAGGTGCTTTTACAGAGTTTGTAAATTGTCCGTAATGTGTGTAGGATAGGGCTAGTGTGCGGGGATCGCTGGTCGGCGCAGACTCGGTGGGTCGAAGGGCTTGTTTCCGTGCATTATGTCTAAACTAAACTAAACTAAACTAAACAGTCTTCTACGCTTAATGTTCTCGGGGGAAACTCATGGCTAGCACCTTCTGGTTGATATTATTCCATGGCTTGTATTTGTGCTTTTCTTTGAAACAGAACGAGTGTCATTACCAGTAATAAGTATCAGTGAAGCCTTCAATGACGGGGTGTGTAACGTTAGCTTGGTGTGTTCACTGGAGCACGGCACCGAGCCAGTCTACACTTGGTGGTCAGGAGATGGCAAGGTCACGGCAGATGGGTCGCACATACTGACTGACGAAGGGAGAAGGCTGGCACTCTCCATACCTCTACCCAACAACAACAGCGTGTACAACTGCACCGTGAGGAACCCTGTTAGTGAGGAGACGCGGAGCGTGGATCTAACACAGCTCTGTCCTGCCCATGAAGGTTTGTGGCTTTATATTTTCACACTAAGCACACTTCTCAAATAAAATAATGGCTATTTATTTCGTTCCTATACAAATCCCCAAATCCTTCCGATGGAAGAAACCAGGTAATAGATTTAGTTTAAACAGGCACAAAATGCTGGAGTAAAGCCCCTGTCCCACTTAGGAAACCTGAACGGAACCCTCTGGAGACTTTGCGCCCTGCCCAAGGTTTCTGGAGGTTGCAGGTGGTTGCCAGAGGTTGCAGGTAGTGGAAGCAGGTAGGGAGACTGACAAAAACCTCCGGGAACCTCGCGGCAACCTTGGGTGGGGCGCAAAGTCTCCAGAGGTTTCCGTTCAGGTTTCCTAAGTGGGACAGGGGCATAAGGCTATCCATGACCGGAATTTATCTTGCATTAAACGTTATTCTCTTATCATGAATCTATGATATAAATGGATTGATTGTAATCATGCATTGTCTTTCTGCTGACTCGATAGCACGCAACAAAAAAGCTTTTCACTGTAGCTCGGTACACGTGACAATAAACTAAACTGAACTGACCTGAACTCTCTGATTCTGTTCCCATGCACCAACATGTCAATAGATTGGCAACTGAAATATTGATCTCTCTTCAGGTTATAAGCCACTAAGAGTCTCACACCGCGTACGTTTTACAGCCGCCACAATCATCTTCATCTCAGCTATCTTTTGCTACATGTATTACAAGAGGACAAGCTCAGTACAGGTCAGTATATTTGAATATTTTTCTTCGTACAATTCCAGGTAATAATCTATAATCTGTAACCCATCCCCCCTCCACCCCCCACCCCCTCCCTCTCTCTTCCGTCTCCCTTACAAGTTTGTGCGCCCATTTCTCCCACTATCCCACCCCATCCCCTTATCTTTCAAGGGTTTGATCGTGGATGGAATGCACCAATCATTCATTGGTGAAACTGTGGATATGCGAGAGGCTTGGATAGAGTGGATGTGGTGAGGATGTTTCCACTAGTGGGAGACACTAGGACTCGAGGTCATAGCCTCAGAATTAAAGGACGATATTTTAGGAAGGAGATGAGGAGGAATATATTTTGTCAGAGGGTGGTGAGTCTGTGGAATTCTTTGCCACAGAAGGCTGTGGAGGACGTCAATTGAAATATTTATGGCAGAGGGAGATAGATTCTTGATTATTACGGGTGTCAGGGGTTAAGGGGAGCAGGTTGGGGAATTTGGTTAAGAGGGAGATATAGATCAGCCATGACTTAATGGCGAAGTAGACTTGATGGGCCAAATGACCTAATTCTACTATCACTTATGGGAGGCCCAAGATGACGGTTTCTGTGGGGATTATAGGGCTGTTTGAAACAATAGGCAGGCAGGGGCTAGACTGGGAGGGGACATTAAAGTGATTTTAAAATCTAAAATTCTTAAGGGGTTGGACAGGCTAGATGCAGGAGGATTGTTCCCGATGTTGGGGAAGTCCAGAACAAGGGGTGACAGTTTAAGGATAAGGGGGAAGTCTTTTTGGACCGAGATGAGAAAAATATTTTTCACACAGAGAGTGGCGAATCTCTGGAATTCTCTGCCACAGAAGGTAGTTTAGGCCAGTTCATTGGCTATAGTTAAGAGGGAGTTAGATGTGGCACTTGTGGCTAAAGGGATAAGGTGGTATGGAGAGAGGGCAGGTACAGGATACTGAGTTGGATGATCAGCCATGATCATATTGAATGGCGGTGCAGGCTCGAAGGGCCGAATGGCCAACTCCTGCACCTATTTTCTATGATTCTATGTTTCTATGTAAACGACACCAAAGAAACGTTGTCCCATTAGCGAGGCGAGCTGCAGATAGTTTAACTCGTGTGGGTTGGACCCTGGCTGCAGATGCTGTCGTGTTCGATCGCCCACTGCGGTCCCAGACCACACGTAGCGTGAACAAAAATACCCGTGAGTGATCAGATAAACAGATGGGACTGGAACAAGATGCAGCAGAGAGGGCAGTCAGTGCTTAAAGGTACCAACCACATCGTATTTAAGTTGACAACCCCCCAGTAACATCCTGTGACAACAATATTCTGCCTTTTTTCTGTCTGTAATTCTCTAAAGGGAAATGTCGTGGCGGTGACAGATAAGGCATAATCAGAAAATGACACAAAGTGCTGGAGTAAACTCAACTGGTCTGGCAGCATCTCTGGAGAGCACGGAAAGGCGACACAGCTTCGAGTCACAGCTCCATCCAAGACCGCAAGAAATTGCTGCGAATTGTGGACGCAGCCCAGACCATCACACAAACCAACCTCCCTTCCATTGATTCCATCTACACCCCACCCTGCCTCGGCAAGGCCAGCAGCACAATCAAAGAGGAGTTACACCCTGTCCACTTTCCCTTCACCCCTCTCCAACTAGGCAAAAGGTACAGAAGTGTGAAAACGCACACCTCCAGATTCAGGGACAGTTTCTTCCCAGCTGTTATCAGGCAACTGAATCATCCTACCACAACCAGAGAGCAGTCCTGAACTACTATCTCCCTCATTGGCGACCCTCGGTCTACCCTTGATAGGACTCTGCTGGTTTTACCTGGCGCTGAATGTTATTTCCTTGTCACTCGATTGTAATCATGTATTGTCTTTCCGCTGACTGGTTAGCACGCAACAACAGCTTTTCACTGTACCTCGGTGCAGGTGACAATAAACAAATCTGTAAACCAAACTGTACTATACTGGGCAGAGACCCTTCTTCAAACTGATTTGGTGGAGCTGGGGGGAGAAGAGAGATGGAAAAGGGGGAGATACACAACAAAGCGTGGCAGGTAATAGTGAGACACAGGTGAGTGGGGAGCTTGATAGGCAGGTAGAGTCAAAGAGACATACAGCGTTGAAACAGGCCATTCGGCCCAACTTGTCCACACCGACCAACATGTCCCATCTACACTCGTCCAACTTGCCTCCATTTGGCCCATATTTTTCCAAACCTTTCATATCCATGTACCTGTCTAATTGTTCACTGACTGTTGCAATGGTCCATGCCTCAACATTCAGGCAATAGATAATAGACAATAGGCAATAGGTGCAGGAGTAGGCAATTAGGTCTTTCGAGCCAGCACCGCCATTCAATGTGCTCATGGCTGATCATCCCCAATCAATACCCCGTTCCTGCCTTCCCCCCATATCCCCTGACTCCGCTATTTTTAAGAGCCCTATCTAGCTCTCTCTTGAAAGCATCCAGAGAACCTGCCTCCACCGCCCTCTGAGGCAGAGAATTCCACAGACTCACCACTCTCTGTGAGAAAAAGTGTATCATCGTCTCCGTTCTAAATGGCTTACTCCTTATTCTTAAACTGTGTGTGGCCCCTTGTTCCGGACTCCCCCAACATCGGAAACTTGTTTCCTGCCTCTCGCGTGTCCAAGCCCTTAACAATCTTATATGTTTCAATGAGATCTCCTCTCATCCTTCTAAAGTGCAGAGTTTACAAGCCTAGCGGTTCCATTCTCTCAGCATATGACAGTCCCGCCATCCCAGGAATAAACCTTGTAAACCTACGCTGCACTCCCTCAATAGCAAGAATAGCCTTCCTCAAATTAGGGGACCAAATGGAGTTTCAATGAAATACCCCCTCATCCTTCTAAACTCCAGTGAGTACAGGCCCAGAGTCTTCAATTGCTCCTCATACATTAACCCAATTATCCCTGAGATCATTCTAGTAAACCTCCTCTAGACCCTCTGCAATGCTACCCCACCCTGCACATCCTTCCCCAGTTATGGGACACAAAACTGCTCACAGTCTTGCAAATGTAGCTTCACCAACACCTTAGAAGTTATTGTGCTTGGTACTAAATCCTCTCCATTGTTAGTCTCGGCTGATACTTTAACTCAGTGATTCCCAACCTGGGGCCATATGGCAAATTACAGGGAGGGGGGCCTCAGAAACATTTAGGGGGATTTAGGGGGCCACAGGTTCAATGGAGGGGGCCACAGAGCTACCACCCTGTTGCCTCCTAAATTTCAGTTCTAATAAATTTAAATCTATGTAGTTGAAATATTTTTGATGTTTGTGGAATAGAATAAAAGAGAATATATGTGTAATTAATAGACACTGATATTTTTATGGAAGGTATTATAATATTGAAGTACTTTTTTTCCGTTAATAATGTCAGGGGGGGAAAGGCTAATGCCGAGTTACAAACTCAAATCGAGGAGGTAAAGGATATAGCTGCTGGGATGGAAAGAAAGCTGGATGGCAAGATAGATCCTACTATAATTTCGCTAGACCAACAAGGCGAAGCAATTAAAGAGCTAACTAAGATTGCTGAACTGAATACTAAGGAGACCGAAAAACTCCGTGCCGAGAACAAACGCCTCTCAGAATTATTACGCAAAACAAACGTGAAATGTATTGATCTGGAGGGACGCCAACGCCGTAAAAATTTGCGTATAGTTGGTCTGAGCGAAGGTCGTGAGGGGAGTCAAGATCCTCGAAAATTTGTTGCAAAACTTTTAAAGGATATTCTGAATTTGGATCAAGAACCCCTGTTGAGCCGTGCACATAGGGCTCTAAGACGGGCCCCTGGGATAGGGTCATCGCCCAGACAAATGATTGTAAAAGTGGCCTTTGATCATGTCTTCGAAGAAATGATGAAGATAATAATAAAAAAGAGAAACCTGAAATACGAGGGAGACAACATCAGTATTTTTAGAGACTGCCCAGCAGAAGTGGCCAAGAAAAGATCACTATTTAGAGAAACAAGAGGTATCCTGAGGAATTTACAGAATACTAAGGATCTGAGATATGGCTTGATGTACCCAGCAATACTGAGAGTAACTTATGATGACAAGGAATATCGTTTCGTTAAGTATACTGAAGCATTGAAATTCGCCCGAGGCATACAGCAGAAGCCAGAAGATGAAGAGAGAGAAGACGCGGAGGAAGGACCCGAGGGAGAAGGAGAGGGCTGAACTTTTATCATCGACCTGTGGTTATGAAATACTCACTTAGAAGGAAGTGGAATAATGGACATTTAGTTGTAGTTCTGTATTAATTATTAGAAAATATTTAATTATTCCATGATAATAGTATTACATATTATAGTATTAAATACAATTGATATTAGTAATTAGCAAATAGTAATATGAATAATAGAAATAATTACTAAGTACTAAGTATATAAAGTTAATACCCCACCCCAATATATATAGCATTTGAGATAGGAGCTGGTATAATTAACATCTTTTTTTTTTTTTTTTTAAACGGAAGTCTTTAGATTAATGGCCACGTTAGTGTGGCTTTCACCTTCACATACTACACACTATATAAGTGTAGTTTCTTTTTTTTCTGAGCACCCTATTAACACCCTTTACTTTTTTTTAATTATTGATATTTCTTATTGTTTTTGTTTTTTATTGATCTTATATTATATATTATTTGAATGTAGATGTGAAGGATATTGTGTATTTAGTTTAAGAAGACATAGATGCGGATTAAGGTGGATAGAAATTCTCATTGGATTGATGTCCGGGTGCAACGGGGAGCTGGGGGAGTCAAGAAGGCTACTCCAAAAAAAGCCGCCCTAATAGTAAAATGCATGATATAAAGGTGAAGACTGGGGGTGATGGAGTAACCTTCTGCAGTTGGAATGTAAAAGGAATTAATGAACCAATTAAAAGGGGAAAGGTGTTAGCTCAGTTGAACAGATTGAAGACAGATGTCATTTTCCTTCAAGAGACTCATCTTAAAAAAGATGCTCAACATAGATTAACAGCTAAATGGATTTCTAAGGTGTATCATTCTACATTTATACATAAATCTAGAGGAGTTGCAATAATTATTCGCAAAGGTATACCTTTCATACAAAGTTCTATTATAGAGGATAAAGAAGGTAGATATGTAATAATTACAGGGGAATTATATTCAAAAAAGGTAATTTTAATGAATATATATGCCCCTAATTTTGATAATCCACTATTTTTTAAGAAAATATTTAATAATATTCCTATATCCACTCAACACAATTTAATAATTGGAGGTGATTTAAATTGTACTTTAGATAACTATCTAGATAGATCATCTGCAAAAAGGAAAACTGCCTCGAAATCAAGTAAATTCATAAATGCTTTTATCAATACATCTAATATTAAAGACATCTGGAGGTTAGATAATCCATCCGGACGAGAATATTCTTTTTTCTCGCCCGTACATGGAACCTATTCGAGGATAGATTATTTTTTAATAGATTCTAAATTACTTCCTTTTACGTATGACGCAAAATATCATAATATTATCATCTCGGATCATGCGCCATTAACATTTAAGATAAAATTAAAAGATATATCTAATAAAACTACTACCTGGAGATTTAACCCTCAGATATTAAAGGACAATGACTGTTGTAAATATGTGATGGATCAGATTAAATTATTTTTTGAAACTAATGATAATCCTGAAATTACCCCATCACTATTTTGGGACACATTTAAGGCATTCATGCGTGGCGCAATAATATCCGCACAAGCACATCTCAATAAAGAAAATCGAAAAATAGAACAAAATTTAGAAAATGAGATAAAACGTCTAGATAATGAAAATATAAAACAGCCTTCCAAAGAGTTAAGTAATAAAATTGCATCAGTAAAATATAGATTAAATAAAATATATTCTAATCAAGTTATTAAACTTTTTCAACAAACTAAACAAGTGTATTTTGAATTTGGAGATAAACCTCAAAAATTACTAGCACGACAGCTTAGAAAATTAGAAGATGAGAAGATGATACACGGAATTAGATCTGAGTATGGAAATATACTGATTACTCCAAAAGATATTAATGATAGATTTTTACAATATTATAAAAATCTTTATTTGTCAAAACTAACAGGACAAACAGATAGTATGGAAATTTTTTTACAGGAATGTCAAATCAATAGCTTAGATCAGGCAGGTAGAGAATTGTTAAATGCTGAAATAACAGTAAAAGACATTATAGAATCAATTAGTTCGCTAAAGAACGGAAAAGCAGCGGGCCCGGATGGCCTGAGTGCAGAATTTTATAAAAAATTTCAAGATCTGATTTCTCCAAGATTACAAATAATGTATAGATATGCATATGACCAAGGAAAATTACCAGAATCTCTAAATGAATCCACAATTACACTCATCCCTAAAGTAGATAAGGATTTGGAAGATCCTGGATCATATAGAGCGATTGCCCTTTTAAATACAGACCAAAAAATATTAACTAAGGTCTTATCTAGGAGATTAAGTTTAGTGATCTCTAAATTAATACATTATGATCAAACAGGTTTTATCCCAAAACGTTATTCATCCCATAATCTCAGACGCTTGTTTAATATTATATATTCAAAAAGAATACGAGATACGGAACTAGCGGTTATATCATTAGATGCAGAAAAAGCGTTTGATCAGGTGGAATGGATGTATTTATTTAATATAATGGAAAAGTTTCAATTGGGGGATAGATTTTGTAAATGGGTAAGAATTTTATACTCGAATCCTATTGCAAGAATTTTGACTAACCAAATTTTATCAGCCAAATTCAAACTCTCTAGGGGATGCAGACAGGGATGTCCGTTATCACCCTTATTGTTCGCATTGGTGATAGAACCATTGGCGGAAAAAATTAGATCTGAACCTGAAATATATGGCTATAATACTGATACAACAACTAATAAAATTTCTTTATATGCAGATGATGTTTTGATTTATATTACAAAACCGGAAATTAGTATTCCCAACCTGCTAAACATTATAACTAAGTTTGGTGCATTTTCTGGGTATAGGATTAATTGGGATAAAAGCGAGATTATGCCAATAACAGGAATAAATCTAAATACATTACAACAATACCCATTAAAAGTAGTTACAGACAAACTTAAATATTTAGGGATTAACGTAACTAAAACTCATAACTCATTAATAAAATCCAACTATCCTCAACTATTAGATAAACTTAGAAAAAATATTTTATATTGGAAAACACTTCCTATATCCATGATTGGTAGAATAAGTGCCATAAAGATGGTATTTCTACCACAGTTGTTATATTTGTTTCAGGCTATTCCTTTTTTTCTTCCGAAAACTTTTTTTAAAAAAATTGATAATATTGTTAATAGTTTTATTTGGGATTATAAAAATCACAGAATAAATAAAAAACATCTATGCAAAGCTAAGATAAATGGAGGATTAGCACTTCCAAACTTTTTATATTATTTTTGGGCTGTTCAGATTAAGAATATGAATTTCTGGTGGGTAAATATGGATCATGAACCGACATGGTTAAATATAGAAAAGGAAGACTGTCTACCTTTCAATGTAGGTTCGATAATTTTTGCACCAACGGAAGTACAAAAAAAATTTTATAAAGACAACCTAATAATATATAATAATAGACGTATTTGGAAACAAATAGTTAAGACTCTACATTTGGATAATCTCTCATTTAGATTACCAATTATGAATAACCCATTGTTTAAACCTGCTATATTAGATGGGGGGTTTAAACAATGGGATGATTTAGGAATTACAAGGATAGAACACCTTTATAGAAAAGGAAAATTTCTTTTATTCCAGGAGTTACAAGATATTTATGGATTGTCTCCACAACATTTGTTTAGGTATTTACAAATTAGAGATTATATTAAATCCAATACACAAGATTATAAAAATAAAGAAGCAGGACTGTTAGACGAACTGTTTAATTTATATCCAAATACAGAAAAATTAATAGCCTATATATATAACATCATTTTGGATAAGGAGAATCCAATAACGGAAATATATCGTCAAGCATGGGAAAATGAAATGGGATTGGCTATAACAAAAGAAAACTGGGAAGAAAGTCTACAACGAATACACCGGTGTTCATTAAACGCCAGACATATATTGATACAATTTAAAGTATTATATAGGTTACATTATTCGAAAACTAAATTAAATAGTATTTTTCCGAATCTCTCCGCTATTTGTGATAAGTGCAAGAAAGCAGAGGCAAATTTAATACATAGTTTCGTTACATGTCCTAAATTGAATTATTACTGGACAGAAATTTTTAAAGTTATTTCTGAAGTCATCAAAGTTAAATTGGACCCTAACCCAAAGCTAATAATATTTGGAATTCCGGATTTACATCTATCACTTACAGTAAATCAAAGAAATTTCTTTGATTACTGTTTGATAATTGGGAAAAAAATCATATTGAAATTTTGGAAGGGAACATTATCCCCCACAACCAAAATGTGGGCAGCAGAGATGATGGAGACGTTACATCTGGAAAGAATTAGATTTGTCCTATTGGACAAGTATAATTCTTTTGAACAGATATGGTCTCCATATATACAGTATTTAGAGAAGTAGCTGTTCTTGGCAACACAGCTCGGCATGCACCCTGCGGGATTTGGTGAGAATAATTCATTTTTATATTGGAATTAACATATATGTCTTTATTGATACTATCACTTGTAGTAGTGTTATTAACAATACATTTTTTGGTTTTTAATTTTTTTTTTTTTTTTTTTTTTTTTCGTTTCTCTTTTCTTTCTTATATATAATCAACTTATTATTTAATCACTCTCTTAATGATTTATAACTGTTCTATTCTTTTTCTATCATTATTTCTAAAAAAAAATAGTAGATAAGTATTATTAGTGTTTTACTTAATGCAAATTGAATTAATTTGATATAAAGTTGTTTGAAGCACTGTAATTGATTACCTTTAATAAAAAAATATATTACAAAAAATAATGTCAGGGGGGGGGGGGCATGGAAAAATTAAAAGATCCCAAGGGGGCCATGAGCTAAAAAAGGTTGGGAACCACTGCTTTAACTGAACGACTTTTTATACTTTTGTGGTACAGTGCGGAAACAGGCCCTTCGGCGTATTGGGTCCGCGCCGACCAGCGATCACTCCGTACACAGTAGCACCATCCCACACACTTGGGACCATTTACAATTTTACTGGAGCCAATTAACCAACAAAACTGTACGTCTTTGGAGTGCGGAAGGAAACCGGAGCACCCGGAGAAAACCCACACGGTCACAGGGTGAACGTCCAAACTCTGTAAATACTGCAGCCGTGGTCAGGATCGAACCCGGGTCTCTGGCGCTGTGAGGCAGCAAGTCTACGGCTGTGCCCCCGTGCGACTTACAGCACAGATTCAGGCCCTTCGGCCCAATTGCCCATGTCATCAAACGCTCCTCAACGTTAACCCAATCATGACATAGAAACATAGAAACATAAAAAATAGATGCAGGAGTAGGCCATTCGGCCCTTCGAGACTGCACCGCCATTCAATATGATCATGGCTGATCATCCAACTCAGTATCCTGTACCTGCCCTCTCTCCATACCCCCTGATCCCTTTAGCCACAAGGGCCACTTCTAACTCTCTGTTAAATATAGCCAATGAACTGGCCTCAACTACCTTCTGCGGCAGAGAATTCCAGAGTTTCACCACTCTCTGTGTGAAAAATGTTTTCCTCATCTCGGTCCTAAAAGAATTCCCCCTTATCCTTAAACTGTGACCCCTTGTTCTGGACTTCCCCAACATCGGGAACAATCTAGCCTATCCAACCCCTTAAGAATTTTATAAGTTTCTATAAGATCCCCCCTTAAACTTCTAAATTCTAGCGAGTACAAACCGAGTCTATCCAGTCTTTCTTCATATGACCAGGACCATTCTCGTAAAACTTGCTCTGTGCGTTACAAGCCTGAGTCACATGAACACAAGGTTTAAATACATGATCCACTGACAACTTCTGCGGCGAGGGACAGACCGTGTTCCATGTGTATATGGAGTGCGAGAATTGCTCCTCAATTTCTGGCTGTATTTTCGTTCCACAATTTTGGTATTTGGGCACAAGTTTATAAGTTTCTTATAAGAAACTTCAGTCTCGCTCCCTCCCTCCCTCCTGCCCTTCAACGCACACGGCAGCGCCAGCTACACCGTGCCCGCCAGATTCCCCATAGGGCGGCCTGGGAGTGAGAGGGAGGTGGGAAAGAGCGAGAGAGAGAAAGGGAAAGAAAAAAAGGGAGGAATGGAGGCAAAGAGATACAAGGGGAAGGAATGTAGAAAGTGGATGAAGGAAGGAAAGGAGAAAGGGAAGAAATAGAGAGGGTGAGCAAAGAGGGTGGGAGGGGGAGAAAGAGAGGGGATGGGGCAGGAGGGAGGAAGGGAGGGTGGAGGGAGGGGGAAGGAAAGGTGTGTGTGTGTGTGTGTGTGTGTCTCCCTGTATGTGTCTCCTTGTGTGTGTGTGTCTCCTTGTGTGTGTATGTGTGTCTCCCTCTGTGTGTGTGTGTGTCCCTGTGTGTGTGTGTGTCTCCCCGCGTGTGTGTGTGTGTGTGTCCCTGTGTGTTCCTTGTGTGTGTGTGTGTGTGTGTGTGTGTGTGTCTCCGTGTGTGTGTCTCCCTGTGTGTGTGTGTGTCTGTGTGTGTGTCTCCCTGTGCGTGTGCGTGTGTCTATGTGTCTATGTGTGTGTGTGTGTGTCTCCCTGTGTGTGTGTGTGTGTGTGTGTGTGTGTGTGTGTGTGTGTGTGTGTGTGTGTGTGTGTGTGTGTGTGTGTGTGTGTGTGTGTGTGTGTGTGTGTGTGTGTGTGTGTGTGTGTGTGTGTGTGTGTCAAGATGAGTTTCTCTGGCGGGATTCACTCTTGATATTCGTGTCCAGTGGCCGTCAGATATACAATATATGAATAATTGTGACGTCGGGGCATGGGTGTGAATTGGAATTTAAATGGGCCGTGCTGCTTTCCCCACCCACATCGCACCTACAATTAGAGACGGAACACATACAACTGTGTTAACCTTTTCCAGCGCAGCGGTAGAGTTACAGCGGCAGAGACCCGGGTTCGATCCTGACCTCGGCTGCTGTCTGTGTGGAGTTTACCCGTTTTCCCTGAGATTGCGTGGGTTTTCTCTGGGAGCTCCGGTTTCCCGCACTCCAACATTCCAAAGACGGCCGCGTTTGGAGATTTATGCCCCTGTCCCACTTAGGAAACCTGAACGGAAACCTCTGGAGACTTTGCGCCCCACCCAATGTTTCCGTGCGGGTCCCGGTGGTTTTTTTGTCAGTCTCACTACCTGCTTCCACTACCTGCAACCTCCGGCAACCACCTGCAACCTCCGGGAACCGCACGGAACCTATTTTGGAAAAATAAATGTAAAGGTGTCCGGGGTGTTGGAGTACCGGGTGAACGCTGGTCGGCGCCGACTTGGGGGGGGGGGGGGGGGGGGGGGGATCCGAAACGTCGCCCCTTCCTTCTCTCCAGAGATACCGCCGCTCCTACTCCAGCATTGTGTGTCCATCTTCCGGTCCCTACAGTCTGAAGCCGCTCCCCCGCTTGATTCAACCAATCTCCTTCGCGCTGCTTTATCCCCCCCCCCCCCCCCCCCCCCGCCCACTCCCTGAATTCCTCAACGCAGTCCCGAAACGTGGCCGTTCACCTTCACAGATGCTGCTTGTTCACGCTGAGTTCTGAGGGCGGCAAGGTGGCGCAGCGGTAGAGTTGCTGCCTCACAGCGCCATGAGACCAGGGTTCGATCCCTGACCACGGGTGCTGTCTGTATGGAGTTTGTACATTTCCCCCCGAGTTATCTCCGAGTTCTTCAGTTAACTCCCATATACAGGTTTGTACAAGTGGAAATTGCCCCTAGTATGTATAGGATAGTGTCAATATGCGGGTCGGTGCGGTCTCGTTAGGGCCGAAATGCCTGTTTCCGTTCTGTATATCTAACCTAAACTAAACAGGGCAGTTTATATATTAGTGGCTTGTTTTGTTCGACGCACATTGATGTTGGCGAATATCGTGACAGGTACTAACACCACTGGTTAAGAC
>NC_045985.1:23027541-23032541 GCF_010909765.2 Amblyraja radiata | reverse complement strand
AACCTGAAGGACTGTAGTCTGGAAATACAGAACCTAACAGAACACGATCAAGGTCTATATGAAATGAACTTAAGGACGAATCAGGGGTTCCATGAACAAGTGACAGAACTGAGAATTTATGGTAATCTATTTTCATTTTTTTAAACAGTACATTTTCCAATCCAACAACCTTTAAGAACTTAAAGATGTACGAGGAGATGCTTACGATGTGAGCCCAAGTCTGTGAAGCCCTTGTGTGTTCAGGGAGCAGTCCTCAGTAATTGCTGTTTAAATATTAATGGTGGAGCATTAGGATGGGTTCTTGAAGGTAGGTCTCTCCAAGCCATCTGACATCTCTGTAAGATGATAGGGCCACAGTTATTAAACTTTCTCTGCTAATAACGAGTTTACTTGTGATCTAGTTTTGGTGGCAAAGTGTAAACTGGACGATTCATTTTTGTAAACTCACGGGAAGGATTTTGCACTAAAACTACAGGTGCTTGTCTGTACACAGTTTGTGAATTGTCTGTAGTGTGTGTAGGATAGTGCTAGTGTGCGGGGATCGATGGTGGGCGCGGACTGGGTGGGCCGAAGGCTTGTTTACGCTGTATCTCTTAATGTTCTCGTGGGAAACTCATGGCTAGCAGCTTCTGGTTGTTATTATTCCATGGCTTGTATTTGTGCTTTTCTTTGAAACAGAACGAGTGTCATTACCAGTAATAAATATCAGTGAAGCCTTTTGTAAACTCACGGGAAGGATTTTGCACTAAAACTACAGGTGCTTGTACAGAGTTTGTAAATTGTCCGTAGTGTGTGTAGGATAGGGCTAGTGTGCGGGGATCGCTGGTCGGCGCGGACTCGGTGGGCCGAAGGGCTTGTTTCCGTGCATTATGTCTAAACTAAACTAAACTAAACAGTCTTCTACGCGTAATGTTCTCGGGGGAAACTCATGGCTAGCACCTTCTGGTTGATATTATTCCATGGCTTGTATTTGTGCTTTTCTTTGAAACAGAACGAGTGTCATTACCAGTAATAAGTATCAGTGAAGCCTTCAATGACGGGGTGTGTAACGTTAGCTTGGTGTGTTCACTGGAGCACGGCACCGAGCCAGTCTACACTTGGTGGTCAGGAGATGGCAAGGTCACGGCAGATGGGTCGCACATGCTGACTGACGAAGGGAGAAGGCTGGCACTATCCATACCTCTACCCAACAACAACAGCGTGTACAACTGCACCGTGAGGAACCCTGTTAGTGAGGAGACGCGGAGCGTGGATCTAACACAGCTCTGTCCTGCCCATGAAGGTTTGTGGCTTTATATTTTCACACTAAGCACACTTCTCAAATAAAATAAGAGCTATTTATTTCGTTCCTATACAAATCCCCAAATCCTTCCGATGGAAGAAACCAGGTAATAGATTTAGTTTAAACAGGCACAACATGCTGGAGTAATGCCCCTGTCCCACTTAGGAAACCTGAACGGAACCCTCTGGAGACTTTGCGCCCTGCCCAAGGTTTCTGGAGGTTGCAGGTGGTTGCCAGTGGTTGCAGGTAGTGGAAGCAGGTAGGGAGACTGACAAAAACCTCCGGGAACCTCGCGGAAACCTTGGGTGGGGCACAAAGTCTCCAGAGGTTTCCGTTCAGTTTCCTAAGTGGGACAGGGGCATAAGGCTATCCATGACCGGAATTTATCTTGCATTAAACGTTATTCTCTTATCATGAATCTATGCTATAAATGGATTGATTGTAATCATGTATTGTCTTTCTGCTGACTCGATAGCACGCAACAAAAAAGCTTTTCACTGTAGCTCGGTACACGTGACAATAAACTAAACTGAACTGACCTGAACTCCCTGATTCTGTTCCCATGCACCAACACGTCAATAGATTGGCAACTGAAATGTTGATCTCTCTTCAGGTTATAAGCCACTAAGAGTCTCACACCGTGGACGTTTTACAGCCGCCACAATCATCTTCATCTCAGCTATCTTTTGCTACATGTATTACAAGAGGACAAGCTCAGTACAGGTCAGTATATTTGAATATTTTTCTTCGTACAATTCCAGGTAATAATCTATAATCTGTAACCCATCCCCCCTCCATCCCCCACCCCCCACCCCCTCCCTCTCTCTTCCCTCTCCCTTACAAGTTAGTGCGCCCATTTCTCCCACTATCCCACCCCATCCCCTTATCCTTCAAGGGTTTGATCGTGGATGGAATGCACCAAGAATTCATTGGTGAAACTATGGATATGCGAGAGGCTTGGGTAGAGTGGATGTGGAGAGTAGGATGTTTTCACTAGTGGGAGACACTAGGACTCGAGGTCATAGCCTCAGAATTAAAGGACGATCTTTTAGGAAGGAGATGAGGAGGAATATATTTTGTCAGAGGGTGGTGAGTCTGTGGAATTCTTTGCCACAGAAGGCTGTGGAGGACGTCAATTGAAACATTTATGGCAGAGGGAGATATATTCTTGATTATTACGGGTGTCAGGGGTTAAGGGGAGCAGGTTGGGGAATTTGGTTAAGAGGGAGATATAGATCAGCCATGATTTAATGGCGAAGTAGACTTGATGGGCCAAATGACCTAATTCTACTATCACTTATGGGAGGCCAAAGATGACGGTTTCTGTGGGGATTATAGGGCTGTTTGAAACAATAGGCAGGCAGGGGCTAGACTGGGAGGGGACATTAAAGTGATTTTAAAATCTAAAATTCTTAAGGGGTTGGACAGGCTAGATGCAGGAAGATTGTTCCCGATGTTGGGGAAGTCCAGAACAAGGGGTGACAGTTTAAGGATAAGGGGGAAGTCTTTTTGGACCGAGATGAGAAAAATATTTTTCACACAGAGAGTGGCGAATCTCTGGAATTCTCTGCCACAAAAGGTAGTTGAGGCCAGTTCATTGGCTATAGTTAAGAGGGAGTTAGATGTGGCACTTGTGGCTAAAGGGATCAGGTGGTATGGAGAGAAGGCAGGTACAGGATACTGAGTTGGATGATCAGCCATGATCATATTGAATGGCGGTGCAGGCTCGAAGGGCCGAATGGCCATCTCCTGCACCTATTTTCTATGATTCTATGTTTCTATGTAAACGACACCAAAGAAACGTTGTCCCATTAGCGAGGCGAGCTGCAGATAGTTTAACTCGTGTGGTTTGGACCCTGGCTGCAGATGCTGTCGTGTTCGATCGCCCACTGCGGTCCCAGACCACACGTAGCGTGAACAAAAATACCCGTGAGTGATCAGATAAACAGGTGGGACTGGAACAAGATGCAGCAGAGAGGGCAGTCAGTGCTTAAAGGTACCAACCGCATCGTATTTAAGTTGACAAACTCACAGTAACATCCTGTGACAACACCATTCTGCCTTTTTTCTGTCTGTAATTCTCTAAAGGGAAATGTCGTGGCGGTGACAGATAAGGCATAATCAGAAAATGACACAAAGTGCTGGAGTAAACTCAACGGGTCTGGCAGCATCTCTGGAGAGCACGGAAAGGCGACACAGCTTCGAGTCACAGCTCCATCCAAGACCGCTAGAAATTGCTGCGAATTGTCGATGCAACCCAGACCATCGCACAAACCAACCTCCCTTCCATTGATTCCATCTACACCCCACGCTGACTCGGCAAGGCCAGCAGCACAATCAAAGACGAGTTACAACCTGGCCACTCCCTCTTGTCCCCTCTCCAACCAGGCAAAAGATATAGAGGTGTGAAAACGCACACATCCAGATTCGGGGACAGTTTCTTCCCAGCTGTTATCAGGCAACTGAATCATCCTACCACAACCAGAGAGCAGTCCTGAACTACTATCTACCTCATTGGTGACCCTCGGACTATCCCTGATCGGACTTTGCTGGTTTTACCTTGCACTAAACGTTATTCATTTGTCACTGTGAATGGCTCGATTGTAATCATGCATTGTCTTTCCGCTGACTGGTTAGCACGGAACAACAGCTTTTCACTGTACCTCGGTGCAGGTGACAATAAACAAATCTGTAAACCAAACTGTACTATACTGGGCCGAGACCCTTCTTCAAACTGATTTGGTGGAGGTGGTGGGAGAAGAGGGATGGAAAAGGGGGAGATACACAACAAAGCATGGCAGGTAATAGTGAGACACAGGTGAGTGGGGAGCTTGATAGGCAGGTAGAGTCAAAGAGACATACAGCGTTGAAACAGGCATTCGGCCCAACTTGTCCACCCCGACCAACATGCCCCATCTACACTCGTCCAACTTGCCTCCATTTGGTCCATATTTTTCCAAACCTTTCATATCCATGTACCTGTCTAATTGTTCATTGACTGTTGCAATGGTCCATGCCTCAACGTTCAGACAATAGACAATAGACAATAGACAATAGACTATAGACAATAGGGGCAGGAGGAGGCCATTCGGCCTTTCGAGCCAGCTCAGCCATTCAACGTGATCATGGCTGATCATCCCCAACCAGTACCCCGTTCCATCCTTCTCCCCATATCCCCTGACTCCGCTATTTTTAAGAGTCCTATCTAGCTCTCTCTTGAAAGCATCCAGAGAACCTGCCTCCACCGCCTTCTGAGGCAGAGAATTCCACAGACTCGCCACTCTCTGTGAGAAAAAGTGTTTCCTCGTCTCCTAAATGGCTTACTCCTTATTCTTAAACTGTGTGTGGCCCCTTGTTCCGGACTCCCCCAACATCGGGAACATGTTTCCTGCCTCTAGCGTGTCCAAGCCCTGAACAATCTTATATGTTTCAATGAGATCTCCTTCCATCCTTCTAAACTGTAGAGTTTACAAGCCTAGCGGTTCCATTCTCTCGGCATATGACAGTCCCGCTATCCCAGGAATTAACCTTGTAAACCTACGCTGCACTCCCCCAATAGCAAGAATGGCCTTCCTCAAATTAGGAAGCCAAATGGAGTTTCAATGAAATCGCCCCTCATCCTTCTAAACTCCAGTGAGTACAGGCCCAGAGTCTTCAATTGTTCCTCATACATTAACCCAATCATCCCTGGGATCATTCTAGTAAACCTCCTCCAGAC
>NC_045985.1:22991821-23027044 GCF_010909765.2 Amblyraja radiata | reverse complement strand
ACTTTTTTTTACAGGAAGGTGAAACTAAGTTAAATGATCCTTCACAGCCTTCAGTGAGCCTCACCTTCGTCTTTTCCATCAGCAATACACAACACAATGCAACGCCAAAATACAGGCAAGGATGAACAAGCGGGACACATTCAACGAATGTCTTTCATTCTCTACAGACATTCAACATCGCCATCTCCTTCACCTTCCGTGGGAACCAGATGCCTTCCGGTCCCCTTCATGGGTTGCCATAAAGAACACTTCAACAGGGCTAAATATAGACACAAAATACTGGAGTACCTCAGCGGAACAGGCAGAATCTCCGGAGAGTAGGAATGGGAGACTTTTCGGGTCGAGACCCTTCTTTTTCAACTGGGCTAACTAGTTTTCAATGGGTGTGCGAACTCCGTAGCCGACTTAAACTACGAAATATCTCTGTTGCTCGTGTTAAGAGTCAGTCTAACAACCCGCTTGCGTGCATGGAATATTTCTGCAGTGGTGTATCGCTGGTGATGGATTTTCTAGGGTAACTTTGACGGATTAATTGATGGCGCTTCGGTGTACTTGTGATGGGCTGTTGCCAGTATGATTTAGTTTCGTATAGATTAGGATAAACTCTCACTTCGGGGGCAGAAACGGCAAGTCTTTACCAGTACCACGCTGACAAAATAAATCGTTTTAAACTATTGGGAATAGAAATGCAACACCAGTTAAGATGGAATTCAGTTTATAATATTACTGGATATTAACAGGATTGTGATGGAGAGGAGGTCCAGTGACAGTGGAAAGATAAACCAGACGGAGATATTTCAATGTTTCAGCTTAGTTTATTGTCATATGTACCGAGGAACAGAGCAAAGATCCTATAGCGATTTTGGTACAGAGTACAGCTTTAGTTGCGAGCTAACCAGTTAGCAGAAAGACAATACATGATTACAATCGATGCATCTACAGTGTATATACATGGTAAGGGAATAACGTTTAGTGCAAGGCAAAGCCAGCGATCAAGGATAGTCCGATGGTCACCGAAGAGGTAGGTTGCAGTTGAGCACTGCTCTTTGGTTGTGGTAGGATGATTCAGTTGCCTGATAACAACTGTGAAGAAACTGTCTCTAAATCAGGTGGTGTGCATTTTCACACTTCTATACCTTTTGCCTGATGGGAGAGGGGAGAAGAGGGAGTGGCCGGGGTGCGACTCGTCCTTGATTATGCTGCTAGCCTTGTGGAGGCAGCGTGAGGTATAAATTGAGTCACTTAAAGTTGGTTTGTGTGATGGTCTGGGCTAAGTCCACAATTTGCTGCAATTTCTTACCGTCTTGGATTGAACTGTTTCCAAACCAAGCTGTGATGCATCCTGATCAAATGCTTTCTATGGCGCATCTGTAGAAGTTGATGACAGTTAGTGGACATGAACTTACTTTAATCTTTTATTTGTAGCAGATTTGCTGACAATTGTCATTTTCTCCCGTGGAAATTGCGGACTCTCGAAATGCATCACTCGTTACCTGGTGGGCATGGCTGTGGGCGATTTCATGGTCCAGATAACTGAAGTGATCCTCTATGAGATTGTCAACGGCTACTTCCCATTCTCGATATTCAACCACACCACATTCTGCAGATGGAACCTTGTGGTCCACTTTATTGCCATCGACTGCTCGGTTTGGCTAACTGTGGCCTTCACCTTTGATCGGTTCACTGCTATATGTCTTCAGTCCTTGCGGACCAAGTATTGTACTGAAAAGACGGCAGCTATGGTGATACTGGTGATGTGTTCCTTAAGCCGTTTGCAGAATGCTCCATTCTACTTTATATACGAACCGCGAGAAATAATTGACAATTTAGAGTGGTCGTGCTATGTAAAGTCCACTTTTTATACATTACTCATCTGGGTTGTATTCTTGTGGATGGAAACCGTGTTCACAACTTTTTTCCCATTTGTGTTAATTTTGCTGCTCAACTCATTACCTATCAGGCACATTATCCTGGCAAATAGAGTGAGGAGCGGA
Source organism: Amblyraja radiata (assembly GCF_010909765.2). Lineage (NCBI taxonomy): Eukaryota > Metazoa > Chordata > Chondrichthyes > Rajiformes > Rajidae > Amblyraja > Amblyraja radiata. Next base: position 23,025,050 of record NC_045985.1, on the reverse strand, counting down.
CTCCGGGCAAACAAACAAGCTGAGAAGCACACTGATGCCGAGATGGAGAACCGAAGGAAATCAACAATTTTGCTTCTCGCTATTTCTGGCAGCTTTATTTTGTTGTGGATGGTTATTTTTATATATTACATATATGTGCGATTTACAGACACACAGTTTTTGGAAGCAAGTTATAACGACCCACTCACCATAATGGAACAAACTGGATATATGTTGCGGTGTTTGAGTTGTTGCACAAACACTATTATTTATGCAGTGTCCCAGAAGAAATTTAGAGAGGAAGTTAAGAAGATGGTAAAGCTCCTTTCATTCTCGTTACTAATGCAATCAAATAGGTTCGACACAAAACCTGGAGTTACTCAGTTGGACAGGCAATATATCTGTGGAGAAGAATGGGTAACGTTTTGGGTCGAGACCCTTCTTTGACAGGCTACATAAAATGTATTACTTTATCGAAAATTGACATGACTAACATTCTGCTGGAGTAACTCAGCGGGACAAGCAGCATCACTGGATAAAAAGAATGTGTCTGGAGCTGAAAGGTCACCCATTCCTTCTGTCCAGAGATGCTGCCTGTCCCGCTGAGTTACTCCAGCATTTTGTGTCTAGCTTCGGTGTAAACCAGCATCTGCAGTTCCTTCCTACACATGAATAACTTCCTTTTTGTCCACATGGAAGTTATCCCAGTAGCTGTGTACATGGTAGCAATGTTACAACATTTTGAGTTTTTAAAAATCAAGTCTGCAATTTATCACATCAGATAAAGCATAAAAAGAAGTTTAATTTGACACCTAATTCACTTTCATATCTCAAGTATTTAAAAAGTTATGGCCATTTTCATACTCGGAAATTAGCATCTTGTTCCCTATTGATTTTCTATGGACATAACAAAAAAGCTGTGATCGTGGACAGTCAAAAGCCCATAACTTTCTTAAAAATTAAGAGAACTGAATGAAATTTTCACTTATCATAGATTGAAGCATTCTGAAACAAATATAAAATAATACTACTTGGATGACCTGAAATTAAAGCATATAATTAGTTAGTTACCCAATTGTAGCTAATTTCAAACTTCAATTACTAGATCTAAACATCTATCCATTTCTTAATAAATTATTAACATTTTTAAATAGCCTAAGCGTCCAAATAATATTCACAAATAATTCACAATAAAACATGATTTTAAAATCTTATTTACATTAATTTATAGGCCAAATGTTCAATGGCTGTAAATTAAAGTCTATTTAAATCAGCTTTCGAGTGGGATCCTGTGAACGCGCTGGTTTAGAACGTTCACATTGCGGTAGATTTGTGCCCTCAAATGCCCAGAGAAATACTGCGGGATATAATGGGCCCAAAATTAGCTTCTCGCAACATTAAACTTTGTATAAAGGGATCTTAAGAAGCCCTTTTTAATGTAAAAATAAACAGCCTACCTTCTGTTGTCCCCTGTATGAGATCCGGCAGGTTGCCGGCGGTCGCGGGTTTAGAGGTAACATTTTAAACTACTATAACAATTAGATAAAGCCCTTAAAAGTAATAATAGCTAAAGCGACGGAATCCTCCAGCGATTTTTCGTTAATAATTAACTAGGCTGAACATCATCGATTTGATCAGCCTAGGGAAAACCGCGTTTTAAGCCCTCTCTAAACGGCCCCAAAATCGCGCACATCCTCAGCGACAGATTTTCAGCGACGCTTCAGGTACGCTTTGCAACATACCTATACATGGCACGCCTGGGAGTGAATACGGCTGACATATGTCATCATATCGACAAATGGTTTGACCCACTAAAGAACAACTGCGCTAATAAAAGATAGAATATAGAACAGTACAGTATAGGAACATTCCCTTCGGCCTATGACTTCACTGCTGAACACGACATCAAGTTAAACTAATCTACCTGCGCATAACCCATGTTTCTTCCATTCACTGTACATCTATGCCCTATTCAAACGTCCCTCAAACACCACTATAATATATGGTTACATCACTACCACAACCAGCACGTTCCATGCACCGACCAATCTCAGTGGAAAAATAACACATCTATTTTTCAACGATGCCCCTCTCACCTTAAAAGCCAGTCCTCTAATTTTTGACATATCCATGTCAAAGTTGAAACGATTAAGGAATATACAATTAATGATGGAAATCAATTATGCTGGGATGTGGGAAGGAAGATTGGGTTGGTTCCTGACCTGCATATGTTGTGAGTCTGTTGTTATCTAAAATGTTAAGATTAAACGAGAACTTACCAGTTTGAAGTTTGACCTTTATTTTATGAGGCGTTACGTTGAGCGATTACGTGAAGAAGAACCCCGCCAGTCCGCATTAATCTTCAAAGCAGCGGCGTGAAATCACAGATAACAGTCATTGAAGTAACATAGTAAGATTAGAAACCTAGAAACTGCCAGATGGCCTTTGTGATATGAGGGCTGGGAGCGGTGGGCACGTAATCGCCCATCGTAACTCCTCATGAAATAAAGATCAACCTTCAAACTGGTAAAGTCTTGTTTAATCTTACTATTTTACTTCGGAGTCACGTGAGTGATTCCGTGAAGACTTCAAAGCTCTGTGATTTCATGCCGTGGATACGAATCCATGCGACACACTGCCTTGGTTTACACAGGATGGGTAATAACAAATAAAGCATTCCAACATAATACAGACTTAACCAGGCTGATGCTTTATTCAACAAAAGGAAAACATAATAGCGACCCCTCAATCCCAGGGGGATGCTACAAAACAGAATTTAGAATCGAGCGCCCAAAGGCAAGAGGTTTGTGATAGAACCTCTCAAACGTCAATTCACTGGACCATCCTGCGACCGCGAGGATTTGGTCGAGAGGGACGTCTTGTGCCCTCGCTGCTGACGTTGAAACCGCCCTGGTGGAGTGAGATTTAAACACATCAGTGTCCACTTCAGCACAAACCAGAACCTGTTTTAACCACGTAGAGATGGTCTGTACTGACACCTTGTAATGAGGCTTTTTCTGTCTGACGAATACTGCCAATTCGGATCCTCTGAGGCTCTTGGTGACCTTGATGTACTGCTGTAAGTGCGTGACTACACAGAGGCGAAGGTTTATGGGGTATGCCATAAAATTAAGTTTAAGCCCTGACGTCCCTGTCCTGCTCTGCTTAAGTAAATCATAAACATAAAAAGTCATGTTATTTACAGACGAATCCATCCTGTCCAGTCGAAGCTTCTGCAACGTATGGACGCGTTGCGCTGAAATCAGCGCCATGGGCATGATCACCTTGAGAGTCAGTCTGGCCAATGACAGAGATGTTGCTGGAGCCCATTGGCGAAGTAGCTCGAAAACCACGCTCACATCCCAAATTTCCGTGAATCTGGGCCTGGGGGGATTGCAGTTAAAATACCCTCCATGAATCGCGATACTAGAGGGTGAGACCCAACAGAGTGTTGTCCCACTCCTTGGCACAGGTGGGATGACAAGGTACTCCTGGCATTATTGATGGGACTGTAGTTTAGTCGCTCATCAAAATATAATGTGGAAAGAAATTCCAACACATCAGGTACGCTTGCCGTGTGATATGAAGTGTTCGACTGCAAGCAGAACATCTTCCATTTCTTCATATGAGAAATATATTGTTTTTCAGTACTATCCCTCCAGGGTGCAGTGATCACATCCACCGTACGCCCTGATATTCCGGGCACCAGGAAATGTCTCCTCAGAATCTACAAACCAACAGATTAATACGGTCATGTAGTGGATGATTTCCCCCAGTTACAGGATGAACCAGCAGGCTACTGCTCTTGGGGATAACCATAAAAGGCTGTATTTTTAGTCTTAGAATTAGTGGGAAACATGGTAGGCCAGTCGGGAACTACCAAAATACCTGAGGCAGAGTCCTGCTCGATCTTATGCAAGCACATTCCACCCCAGTATAGCGAGAATGCATCTTCCGCTACCGTCCCTGGGTCTGGTTCCCATGAAGCATACTTTGATAACTGGTGATTCAATCTGGATGCAAACAAATCAATGTCTGGTAAGCCATACTGAGTGACAATCTCTTTGAATATTGCACGATTCAACATCCATTCTGTGTTGTCATTGAACTTTCGTGACCTGGTGTCTGTCACCATGTTAAATCTACCTGGTAAGTAGATAGCTGAAATCCATCTGTTTCTTGCAATACACCATTGCCAAATAAGGTTAGCCAACTTATCACATGAGACCGATTTGATTCCACCCATGTGATTAATATATGCTACTGCTGTAGTATTGTCGATCTGAAGCTGCACATGCAAATCATGCATATTAGTACAATACGCTTTTAAGCCATAGAGTGCTCCTAATAACTCTAAATAATTAATACCATGTGATTGAAGAAGTATTGCCTCATGCATATTCCACCTGCCAACACAGCTGGAGATGGTATCAGTAGCTCCCCATCCAAGAGCACTAACATCAGTTTGTAAAACAACTGAATGTCTGTCAGGTCGGAGTTTCCCGGTGCAAAGACAAATATTTGCTATCCACCATTGTAACTCAGCAACAGCTTCAGCTGATAACCGCATAGGTATATTAAAATGCACTGCGTGGCTTTTGAGTGCGTGCTCCTTTGCACGTTGTAAATTTTGATAATGCAGAGGTCCAAACTGCGCGACTGGAAAAGCAGCCACTAATTTACCACTTACACTAGCAACCTGCCGAATAGAAGTCTGTTGCTCATCAACGAGCTTGCTACAGGCTTCGAGTAACTATGACCTCTTGCCTGGAGGTAGAGTCACAGGCATGTCAGTTGAATTAATGGTGAACCCCAAATAATCAATGACTCTGGATGGGATCAATTTAGATTTAACTGGATGGATGAGAAACCCCAACCTCTCAAACATGCGTTTGGTAGCTGAAACAGACAATTCAGCTGATTTCTGAGCCTTGCCTATGATTAGGATATCATCCAAATAGGCCATTGCAATAAGATTCTGATCCTGCATTAGGCCCAACACTGGTTTTAACAATTTTGTAAATATCCTAGGAGCCGACGTTAAACCATTAGGCAATGTTTTAAATTGCCACGATGGCTTCTTCTAGCTAAATTTGAAATATCTCCGATGATTGTGATGAATGGGTACCGAATAGTATGCATCTTTGAGGTCTGTGCATGCCATGTAGCATCCTTTAGAAACCAGCTGTTTGGCAGTAAGAAAAGTTTCCATTTTGAAATGTTTATACTGCACATAGGAGTTAAGCCGAGTTAGATCAAGAATGATTCGACACCCACCATCCTTCTTTTGTCTAGGAAATATATTAGAGACAAATTGGACAGATTGATGAAAAGATTTCTCAATTACCTCTTTTTTAGCTAGTATTTCAATCTCAGTTTGTACCTCTAAGGACTCTTGCTGTGAAAACGACAACGTCCGGCTAGGTGTATGCTGGGTAGGCATAATTTAAAAATTAATTCAATCCGGAAACTTATTATACTGTGCAGTATAAACGAGTCTGATGTTATACGACACCACCGATTGAAAAACAAACATAATCTCCCACCAGGTTGGCCATGAAGGCGTCCGGAGAGGACCCGGCAGCTTTAGTGGAGAGGCCGGTGTGGCGGTCGATGATGGCGCCGACCGATGGACAAGGACAGACAAGTGGAATTATAACCATATAACATATAACAATTACAGCACGGAAACAGGCCATCTCGACCCCTCTAGTCCGTGCCGAACACATAATCTCCCCTAGTCCCATATACCTGCGCTCAGACCATAACCCTCCATTCCTTTCCCATCCATATAACTATCCAATTTATTTTTAAATGATAAAAACGAACCTGCCTCCACCACCTTCACTGGAAGCTCATTCCACACAGCTACCACTCTCTGAGTAAAGAAGTTCCCCCTCATGTTACCCCTAAACTTCAGTCCCTTAATTCTCAAGTCATGTCCCCTTGTTTGAATCTTCCCTACTCTCAGTGGGAAAAGCTTTTCCACGTTAACTCTGTCTATCCCTCTCATCATTTTAAAAACCTCTATCAAGTCCCCCCTTAACCTTCTGCGCTCCAAAGAATAAAGCCCTAACTTGTTCAACCTTTCTCTGTAACTTAGTTGCTGAAACCCAGGCAACATTCTAGTAAATCTCCTCTGTACTCTCTCTATTTTGTTGACATCCTTCCTATAATTAGGCGACCAAAATTGTACACCATACTCCAGAATTGGCCTCACCAATGCCTTGTACAATTTTAACATTACATCCCAACTTCTATACTCAATGCTCTGATTTATAAAGGCCAGCACACCAAAAGCTTTCTTTACCACCCTATCTACATGAGATTCCACTTTCATGGAACTGTGCACAGTTATTCCCAGATCCCTCTGTTCACCTACATTCTTCAATTCCCTACCATTTACCATGTACGTCCTATTTTGATTTGTCCTGCCAAGATGTAGCACCTCACACTTATCAGCATTAAACTCCATCTGCCATCTTTCAGCCCACTCTTCCAACTGGCATAAATCTCTCTGTAGACTTTGAAACTCTACTTCATTACCCGCAACCCCACCTATCTTAGTATCATCTGCATACTTACTAATCCAATTTACCACACCATCGTCCAGATCATTGATGTACATGACAAACAACAGTGGACCCAACACAGATCCCTGTGGCACCCCACTCGTCACTGGCCTCCAACCTGACAAACAACCATCCACCATTACTCTCTGGCATCCCCCATTCAGCCACTGTTGAATCCATCTTGCTACTCCACCATTAATACCCAACCATTGAACCTTCTTAACCAACCTTCCATGAGGAACCTTGTCAAAGTCCTTACTGAAGTCCATATACACAACATCCACTGCTTTACCCTCATCAATTTCCCGAGTAACATCTTCAAAAAATTCAAGAAGATTAGTTAAACATGACCTTCCAGGCACAAATCCATGTTGACTGTTCCTAATCAGACCCTGTTTATCCAGATGCTTATATATATTATCTCTAAGTATTCTTTCCATTAATTTGCCCACCACTGACGTCAAACTAACAGGTCTATAATTGCTAGGTTTACTCTTAGACCCCTTTTTAAACAATGGAACAACATGCGCAGTACGCCAATCCTCCGGCACTATTCCCGTTTCTAATGACATTTGAAATATTTCTGTCGTAGCCCCTGCTATTTCTACACTAACTTCCCTCAATGTCCTATGGAATATCCTGTCAGGACCTGGAGACCATATATAACCATATAACCATATAACAATTACAGCACGGAAACAGGCCATCTCGACCCTTCTAGTCCGTGCTGAACACATAATCTCCCCTAGTCCCATATACCTGCGCTCAGACCATAACCCTCCATTCCTTTCCCATCCATATAACTATCCAATTTATTTTTAAATGATAAAAACGAACCTGTCCTAGGGAATATCCTGTCCGGACCTGGAGACTTATCCACTTTTATATTTCTCAAAAGTGTCAGTACTTCCTCTTCTTTGATCCTCATAGTTTCCATAGCTACTCTACTTGTTTCCCTTACCTCACATAATTCAATATCCTTCTCCTTGGTGAATACCGAAGAAAAGAAATTGTTCAATATCTCCCCCATCTCTTTTGGCTCTGCAGATAGTTGGCCACTCTGTCTCTCTAATGGACCAATTTTATCCCTCGTTATCCTTTTGCTATTAATATAGCGGTAGAAACCCTTCGGATTTACTTTTACCTTACTTGCCAAAGCAACCTCATATCTTCTTTTAGCTTTTCTAATTTCTCTCTTAAGATTCTTTTTACATTCTTTATACTCCTCAAGCACCTCATTTACTCCATGCTGCCTATAACTATTGTAGATCTCCCTCTTTTTCCGAACCAAGTGTCCAATTTCCCTTGAAAACCATGGCTCTTTACAATTTTTACGATTTCCTTTCAACCGAACAGGGACATAAAGATTCTGTACTCTTAAAATTTCACCTTTAAATGTACTCCATTTCTCTTCCACATCTTTCCCATAAAACAAACTGTCCCAATGTACTCCTTTTAAATCCTTTCGCATCTCCTCAAAGTTAGCCTTTCTCCAATCAAAAATCTCAACCCTAGGTCCAGTTTTGTCCCTCTCCATAATTATATTGAAACTAATGGTATTGTGATCACTGGACCCGAACTGTTCCCCAACGCATACCTCTGCCACCTGACCCATCTCATTTCCTAACAGGAGGTCCAGTACCGCCCCTTCTCTAGTAGGTACTTCTATGTATTGTTGCAAAAAACTATCCTGCACACATTTTACAAACTCCAACCCATCCAGCCCATTTACAGAATGTGTTTCCCAGTCTATGTGTGGAAAATTGAAATCTCCCACAATCACTACCTTGTGCTTACTACTAATATCTGCAATCTCCTTACATATTTGCTCTTCCAATTCTCGCTCCCCATTTGGCGGTCTATAATACACCCCTATAAGTGTTGCTACCCCTTTCCCATTTCTCAGTTCCACCCAAATAGCCTCCCTAGACGAGCCCTCTAATCTATCCTGCCAAAGCACTGCTGTAATATCTTCCCTGATAAGCAATGCAACACCTCCACCTCTTGCCCCTCCAATTCTATCACACCTGAAGCAATGAAATCCTGGAATATTTAGTTTCCAATCACAGCCCTCCTGCAACCATGTTTCACTGATCGCCACAACATCATACTTCCAGGTGTCAATCCAGGCTCTAAGTTCATCCACTTTTCTTACAATGCTCCTAGCATTAAAATATACACATTTAAGAAACCCACCCTCTCTTGTTCTCTGATTATTTTCTTTTTCTTCTCTCTCCCCTACATTTTGGGTCAGAGTGCTACCATTCTCTGCCCCCTGCTTCACACACTGACTGCTAGCTTTCCCAATTTGAGTCCCTCCCCCCAACCATACTAGTTTAAAGTCTCCCCAGTAGCCTTTGCAAATCTCCTCGCCAGGATATTGGTCCCCCTTGAATTCAAGTGCAACCCGTCCTTTCTGTACAGGTCGCACCTTCCCCAAAAGAGGTCCCAATGATCCAGAAACTTGAATCCATACCCACTGCACCAGTCTCTCATCCACGCATTTATCCTCCACCTCGCTCCATTCCTACTCTCACTGTCGCGTGGCACAGGCAGTAATCCTGAGATTGTTACCTTTCCAGTCCTTCTCCTTAACTCTCTACCTAACTCTCTAAATTCTTCTTTCAGGACCTCTTCTCTTTTTTTACCTATGTCGTTGGTACCTATATGCACCACAACCTCAGGCTCCTCTCCCTCCCATTTCAGGATTTCTTGGACACGTTCAGACACATCCCTGACCCTGGCACCAGGGAGGCAAACTACCATCCGGGACTCCTGTCTGCGTCCACAGAATCGCCTATCCGACCCCCTGACTATAGAGTCCCCTATTACAATTGCCCTCCTCTTCTTTTCCTTACCCTTCTGAGCAACAGGACCGGTCTTTGTGCCAGAGGCCCGGCCGCTGTCACTGCCCCCAGGAAGGCTGTCTCCCCCACCCTTACTCAAACATGAGTACTTATTTTCAAGGTGTACAGCCACCGGGGTACTCACCAGTCCCTGCCTCTGCCCATTGCCCTTCCTAACTGTGACCCAGTTTTCTGTCTCCCGTGGTCTTGGAGTGACCACCTCCCTGTAACTCCTATCTATGACCTCCTCGCTCTCCCTGAGCAGACAGAGGTCATCGAGTTGCTGCTCCAGGTTCCTAACGCGGTCCCTTAGGAGCCCCATCTCGACGCACCTGGCGCAGATGTGGACGTCTGTAGAGCACTCAGACTCCATGGCCTCCCACATCTGACATCCAGAACAGTAAACTGCCCTGGCCTTCATTCTCCCCCTTTCTCCGAATACAATAAAGCCTTACCCGGGATACAAGCCAATCAGCTGCTTCCTCTGATCCACCAATCAGAGGCTTCCACCAGAATCCTTCTCTGGAAGTGAGATGGAACGTTACAGATTTGGGTAACTTACAGCTGCAGGTAAGTCCTCCTCTCACCAACGGCTCCCCGGGCCTCTGTAGAAGCAAACCCCGCGCTGTATTTATACTTACAGCTGCAGGTAAGTCCTCCTCTCACCAACGGCTCCCCGGGCCTCTGTAGAAGCAAACCCCGCGCTGTATTTATACTTACAGCTGCAGGTAAGTCCTCCTCTCACCAACGGCTCCCCGGGCCTCTGTAGAAGCAAACCCCGCGCTGTATTTATACTTACAGCTGCAGGTAAGTCCTCCTCTCACCAACGGCTCCCCGGGCCTCTGTAGAAGCAAACCCCGCGCTGTATTTATACTTACAGCTGCAGGTAAGTCCTCCTCTCACCAACGGCTCCCCGGGCCTCTGTAGAAGCAAACCCCGCGCTGTATTTATACTTACAGCTGCAGGTAAGTCCTCCTCTCACCAACGGCTCCCCGAGCCTCTGTAGAAGGAAACCCCGCGCTGTATTTATACTTACAGCTGCAGGTAAGTCCTCCTCTCACCAACGGCTCCCCTGCCGACGGAAGGAACAAAGGAGCACCCGGCGTGGGGGCGGGAATTTGTAGCATTGTAAGCACCCTTTATGGGCAACTATATCCATGCCTTGTGTGTGCAAGCAAAGAATTTCACTGAGACTTGTCACATGTGACAATAACGTATTAATTTCAATTCAATCCAATCAACAGCCACCTCTCATAATCTATTGATCACAGGCCTGTTGTTACAAGTTGCCATTCTCTGGATATGCGTAGGTTATGATAACAGACAGACAGACAGACAGACAGACAGACAGACAGACAGACAGACAGACAGACAGACAGACAGACAGACAGACAGACAGACAGACAGACAGACAGACAGACAGACAACCCGATAGATTTATTTATTTATTTTATTTATTTATTTATTTATTCCGAACAAGTAAAGGCATTAAAGACATTAATAGTAACAAAATCGAAATTATCAAACAATTGGACATTACAATCAATATTTACAAAGCAATGGAAAGAACAAAAGCAAAGTTCCAATGTGTCTGTACAAGCTCGAAAAGGAGTGAGAAGAAGAATAACTTATTAAATCTCACCCCTTTTCCCCAACACTTCTACCATGTTTAAAAATCAATTAATTAATAAGTAATAGATAGATAGATAGATAGATAGATAGATAGATAGATAGATAGATAGATAGATAGATAGATAGATAGATAGATAGATAGATAGATAGATAGATAGATAGATAGATAGATAGATAGATAGATAGATAGATAGATAGATAGATAGATTTAACAAAGCCAAGAGCTCAGGCAGGACACTTTACTCAAACGAATATGCCAAATTAATTCTATTAAGCTGACAGGAACTGAATACATTTAATATATTTCAGATCACATGCGAGTTTAGACCCCTTTATGTAAACTACTTGTTATTGTGCAATGTATGTGGGGGAATCGAATTGAAAACGCAGGCACTGTCTTATCCATATATGTCACCGAAATGTCTACATTAATGGGAGCAGTAATGCATTTCTTCAATGGAAAGGCAGACGTTTGCCTCGTGGAATAAATCGGATCCCGACATGAAGTAGTTAAATCCGCGTAAGTGCTGAAAAACAATATTCTAATGATTACGCAACATTGAAGTGTCACTAGAGATTTCGCTGGGATATAAATACGAAGCTATTCTGAAAGAAATTGTCAAGCACATCCGTAGCACCGTCACATTAATTCTCGGATCTCCGCGATGAATCAGCCGTTAATAACGCAGATTAAATACGTGTATTATCCCATTCTTGCAATAATCGGTGTACCTGGTAAGTTATTTCCCTTCTTTATTGAACTTTTGTTACTATTGGCATTGCCATTGCGTTGGGTAGGTCTCTCTTTCTCTCTCTGTCTCTCTATCTCATTCTATCTCCCCCCCCCCCCTCACTCTCTCTCTCTCTCTCTCTCTCTCTCTCTCTCTCTCTCTCTCTCTCTCTCTCTCTCTCTCTCTCTCTCTCTCTCTCTCTCTCTGTCTCTCATGCTCTCTCTTCCTGTCTCTCTCTTACTCTCTCCCTCGTTCTATTGTGTATTATCCCGCTGCTGAACCGAATCCTGAGCCAGGTGAGAGCAATTAAATGTAGAGGTGATAATCGGGATTTGAAATGTAACCTGTAAAAAATGTATAATGCATCTAGAGCAACACAATCTCTGCACGTTTAACTTCTCATCGTAAAGCTAACTCGCCATGCCAGAAGCTAATACGGTAAATATTGAAACATCCCTCCAAGGCATGTATTTCCATTCTTAGGTAAGGAGACCAAAACTATAGTGTGTGTTCTGGGCGTTGTTCCAACAAGTCCCTATACAATTCAATAAGATTACCTTTCCGCTCTGATTAAAGTCGTAATAGAGGCTAAGAATTTGCTATATTTCTTTGTGAAATAGAAACAGGTCCCAAGAGTCCCAACGTGGTCTTCAGAACAATCAAATAATCCATCGTTTGTGGATGCCAAAACACATACAATATTGTGGAGAGCATTCTGTTATTCCAGGGATTTGCTATGAAACGCGGGGAAGTCACGAAATGTGTATTTGATATCTTGACTATAAATAGAATCTGACAATATACTTTAATAATCTACATATCGCTGATTAGGAAATCGGAGGATGAAACGGCAGCAAAAGGAGTCTAGACTGGCTCGTCAAAAGAAACCTTCTCTCGGTTTAATCAGAGCAACACAATTATAACTGTCTTTATTGAAATATCATTATTGGGCATATTGAAGTTCGTAGTTGTCCATCTTACTTACACGTCTACAAGTTGGATATCTGTTGTGATAAACGAGGAAGCGGATCTAAAAGTAAAACAAAATTCATAGTTTTTTATTCCACCAGGTCGAAGCTAAATTATTTTAGTGACGTTAATACAAATTGCTGCAAGATTGGCTGGTGTTGTTCACAGATGAAAGGGAAACGCTAATTTGTTTTATTTTACTTTCTCGTTTTCAGCTAACATAATGACAATATACATCCTGTCGTGTGGAAAGTGTGGCCTTTCTAGATGCATCACGCGATATCTAGTGTGGATGGCAGCAGCTGACCTTCTGGTTTTAATATTTGAAGCTATTCTTTATGAAATAAAAGAAGCATATTTTCCTCATTCATTCCTCAATTACACTCCTCTCTGTAGCCTGAACCTGTCCCTGCTTTATTTTTCTATTGATTGCTCTGTTTGGCTGACTGTCACTTTCACGTTTGATCGACATATTGCTATATGTTATCAGAAGCTGCGAACAAGATACTGCACTCCAAAGATTGCATCAGTAGTTGTAATAACAGTTTGTTGTTTGAGCATTTTACAAAATCTTCCAGTCTACTTTATATATGAACCGCGTGAAATAATTGACAATGTACCGTGGTCCTGTTTTGTAAAAGCAAGCTTCTACACCTCGCCGTTTTGGGCCGCATACTTATGGTTCGAAACCGTCTTAACACCATTTGCACCATTTGCGTTGATTCTCCTGCTCAATTCATTGACTATCAAGCATATCATCATGGCTAATAGAGTGAGGAGCAAACTCCGAGGAAAGAGCAGTGAGAAGAACCAAAATGACCAAGAGATGGAGAATCGAAGGAAATCTATCATTCTACTGATCGCAATATCTGGAAATTTTCTTCTGCTGTGGGTGGTAATCTTTGCCTGCTTCATATGTGTACAGTTTACAGACACCCAGTTTCTGGCAACGAATTACAATGACTCTTTCACCGTTGCCGAAAAATTTGGATATATGTTAAGATGTTTAAGTACTTGCACAAACACCTTCATTTACGCGGTGTCGCAGAGAAAGTTCAGAGACGAGATAAAGAATGTGATCAAACGTCCTGTTGCATTCCTGGGTCATCTATTGAAATAAAATATCTGTTCTATAATGCTACACAAATTATATCTGTAACTATTAATGTTAAGTTATTCATTTCAGAAGTAGAAACAGAAATCTGCAGATATTTTTTCGTTGAGTTCACTGTTGAATTCTAAAAGCATCTTGGTATTTCTTACATTTCATCATATTGGATGCAACACAATATTTCGGACTTGAAATGAATTAAATATGAGACCAGTATATATGTTGCTTCAAAGCGCGTTAAACGCAACGACACTTCAACATTCTTCGAAAATATAGTAGGAATTCTCGTGTAAGCACCGTTTATCTCCCACTTTGTTCGATCAATTGTACTTGAGTTGGGTTTCCTGCCCAGCTGTTTTGTATTAACTGAGCTGATTGGATAGCATGCAAAACAAAGCTTTTCTCTGCACCACGGTACACGTGACAATAGTAACTCAACGTAACCCTAAGTGTAGTAAATAGACGTTTGCATATTATGCTCAAAACAATGACGAGGTCGCATTTTGAGTATTATTTTCAGTTGTCATCACCTTGGAAGGATGTTGCTCAAATGGAGAGTGTGCCGTTGGGAAGATGTTGCCAGAACCCGGGGGGCTGAGCTAGATGGAACGTTGAGCAGGCTGCAACTATATTCCCTGGAGCGCGGGAGGATACGGGGTGACATTATAGAGGTAGATAGGATCATGATGCAAACTGATAAGGTGAGCGCACATAGCCTTTACCCAGAATAGGGTAATCAAGAACCAGTGGTTCAAGGTGAGAGGTGAAAAATAATCGGAAAACGAAATGCAATGTACTCGAATGGAGGGTGGTGGGTATTTGGAACTGGCTGTCAAAGTAGTTAGTTGAGAGAGGACCTAAATAGCATTTGGAAGAAAACTGCAAGATGGCGCCGGAGCATGGCGACATGTCGCGTTCTGTCCCAGAATTGCAATCGTTGCACGCTTTTACCTGTGGATTATTATATGTATAATTTGTTTTATTCTCACACAATACAAAGCGTTTCATTGAACATTGTACACGGACAACAATTAACTAACATAAAGCAGCTTTGCATTGAATTTATTGTTAAGATTATTTCACCTGGTTTCACCGAAGGCGAAGGACTTAGTGATACTATCCCGGAGAAAGCATTCGTGTGGTAGTTTATTTTTTTTCGGGCATATATTATCCAAGTTATGTTTTCCCCGCAAGCAGTATGGAAACGTCCCCGAAGTCGATGCAGGTGAGAAAAACATCTTGTATTTGTATTTCGCTTTAATATGTCCGCATTCAAACCATCTAACTTTGCATAATGAGGTAGAACATTTATGGTAACACAATCCATATTTGACTATTGCCCTCGTGTTATTTCTTTATACTTTCCACAAAAGAACACCATGGTTATTAATACACCTGAGAGGAGAACGTTAAAGTGGAAAGCGATCATATGCCCACTCCTGTCCAACTGAAATCATTTCCACGCACCTCGACTCCATTCTATTTATTCTTTAAGAAGGAACTGCAGATGCTGGGAAATGGTCTACCTTCCATTCTATTCATTCTGGTCCAATCTCTCCCGACCTATATCCAACATAACTCACGTTCTTTGTGTAATGACTTTCTGTAATGAATTCCGCTTTCCGAGCACCCGCTCCCTCATATTTACTTGGACGTTCAGTCACTCTTCCTCCACCCCCGCCAGGAAGGCTTCAACGTCCTCCGTATTTTCCTCGAGCACAGAATCTACCAATTTTCATCGATTAACATTCTCGAGTGCCCAGCGGAGCTGGTCCTCACTCTGAACAACTTATCCTTTAACTCCTTCTTATCAAATGCGTAGCTATGGGCACTCGCATGGGCCACAGCTATGCCTGCCTCTTTGTAGGGTACATTGAACCGTATGCGGACGTGACGTCGAAGGACGAGAACCCGCAGCAAAGAAGACATAGAAACATAGAAACATAGAAAATAGGTGCAGGAGTAGGCCATTCGGCCCTTCGAGCCTGCACCGCCATTCAATATGATCATGGCTGATCATCCAACTCAGTATTCTGTACCTGCCTTCTCTCCATACCCCCTGATCCCTATAGCCACAAGGGCCACATCTAACTCCCTCTTAAATATAGCCAATGAACTGGCCTCAACCACATTCTGTGGCAGAGAATTCCAGAGATTCACCACACTGTGTGTGAAAAATGTTTTTCTCATCTCGATCCTAAAATATTTCCCCCTTATCCTTAAACTGCGACCCCTTGTTCTGGACTTCCCAAACATCGGGAACAATCTTCCTGCATCTAGCCTGCCCAACCCCGTAAGAATGTTGTAAGTTTCTATAAAAAGCCCACTCAATCTAGCGAGTACAAGCCGAGTCTATCCAGTCTTTCCTCATATGAAAGTCCTGACATCACAGGCATCAATCTGGTGAACCTTTTATGTACTTCCTCTATGGCAAGAATGTCTTTCCTCAGATTAGGAGACCAAAACTGTACGCAATACTCCAGGTGTGGTCTCACCAAGACCCTGTACAACTGCAGTAGAACCTCACTGCTCCTATACTCAAATCCTTTTGCTATGAATGCAAACAACCCATTCGCTTTCTTCACTGCCTGCTGCATCTGCACGCCCACTTTCAATGACTGGTGTACCATCTCCCCTCAATGACTGGTGTTCCATCTCCCCTTTTCCTAATCGGCCACCATTCAGATGAAAGCCTACTTTCCTTTTTTGCTACCAAAGTGGATAACCTCACATATATCCACATTATATTGCATCTGCCATGCATTTTCCCACTCACCCAGCCTATCCGAGTCACCTTGCAGCCTCCTAGCATCCTCTTCACAGCCAACACTGCCCCCAGCTTCGTGTCATCCGCAAACTTGGAGATGTTGCATTCAATTCCCTCATCCAAATCATTAATATATATTGTGAATTCTCGAAAAATTCTATAAGATTCGTAGACATGATTTGCCTTTCGTAAATCCATGCTGACTTTTTCCAATGATTTCACCATTTTCCAAATGTGCTGCTATCCCATCTTTAATAACTGACTCTAGCAGTTTCCCACCTACCGATGTTAGACTAAGTGGACTGTAATTCCCCGTTTTTCTCTCCCTCCCTTTTTAAAAGTGGGGTTACATTAGCTACCCTCCAATCCACAGAAACTACTCCAGAATCTAAAGAGTTTTGAAAAATTATCACTAATTACATAGAAGCATAGACACGTAAAAAATAGGTGCAGGAGTAGGCCATTCGGCCCTTCGAGCCTGCACCGCCATTCGATATGATCATGGCTGATCATCCAACTCAGTATCCCATCCCTGCCTTCTCTCCATACCCCCTGATCCCTTTAGCCACAAGGGCCACATCTAACTCCCTCTTAAATATAGCCAATGAACTGGCCTCAACTACCTTCTGTGGCGGAGAATTGCACTGATTCACCACTCTCTGTGTGAAAAAGTTTGTGTAAAAAATGACTTTCGCATCTCGGTCCTAAAAGACGTCCCTCTTATCCTCAAACTGTGACCCCTAGTTCTGGACTTCCCAACATCGGGAACAATCTTCCTGCATCTAGCCTGTCCAACCCCTTAAGAATTGTGTAAGTTTCTATAAGTTCCCCCCTCAATCTTCTGAATTCCAGCGTGTACTAGCCGAGTCTATCCAGTCTTTCTTCATATGAAAGTCCTGCCATCCCAGCAATCAGTCTGTTGAACCTTTTCTGTACTCCCTCTATGGCAAGAATGTCTTTCCTCAGATTAGGAGACCAAAACTGTACGCAATACTCCAGGTGTGGTCTCACCAAGACCCTGCACAACTGCAGTAGAACGTCCCTGCTCTTATACTCAAATCCTTTTGCTATGAATGCTAACATACCATTTGCTTTCATCACTGCCTGCTGCACCTGCATTCCTACTATCCACTATTAATTCAGCCACTATTTCTGGGGCTACTTCCTTAAGTATTCTGGGATGCAGCCTATTTGGCCCTAGGGATTTATCGGCCTTTAATCCATTCAATTTACCTTACACCACAAGACGAAACCAAATAGCCGAATGGAAATGAAGCCGAAACACCAAATAACCGAAAGATTAGAAGCCAAAACGCCAACGAAACGAAAGCATACGATGCTGAAAAGCCAACGAACCGAAAAGGCGGGTGCCTAAAAGCCAACTAACCGAAAGGTCTCGTCGCCTAAAAGCAAACTCACCAAATGGCCGCACTGCCAAAACCACAAAACCAGCCTGTCCAAGTCACCTTGCAGCCTCATAGCATCTTCCTCGCAGCTCACACTGTCACCCAGCTTTATGTCACCCGCAAACTTTGAGACGTTACATTTAATTCGCTCGTCTAAATCGTTAATATACATTGTTAACAACTGGGGTCCCAGCACGGAGTCTTGCACAAGTCACTGCCTGCCATTCTGAAAAGAACCCATTAACTCACACTTTTTGCTTCCTGTCTGCCAACCAGTTTCTGTCCATAATACATTTTATTTATGGGCGCCTTTCAAGAGTCTCAAGGACACCTTACAAAATTTAGCAAATAGAGTAATAACATGTAAGCGGAATGAAATAAATAGTAAAGACATCACCAGTACACAAATTAAAGACAGAATTCAATCCAAAGACAAAAATCAAAAACACAATATGAAGAGAGAGCAGCGGCAGCTAAAGCGCGCCAGCGTCCACTCTCTCTTCCGGCAGCCATCTTGGACACAGAATAAAATAATAATTTACACACAAAAAAAACATCCCCCCACAATGGTTACCACTGTGGGGGAAAGGCACAATGTCCAGTCCCCATCCCCAGTTCTCCCATAGTCAGGCCTATTGAGGCCTCCACAGTTGCCTCTACGGAGGCCCGATGTTCCTGGCCGTTCTCGCCGGATGGTGTTGCTCCGGCGTCGGGAGAGTCCTCACAGCGGCTGGGACGGCTGGGACGGCCGATTCCCTACCGGAGTCCGTGGCATTCCGAAGCCGACAGGGCCGCGTCGGTTGGTGCTCCGAAGCTCCCGATGTTAAAGTTGGCGCCGCCGCCCGCGGCTGGCCGCTCCACAGTGCCGCAGCTCGACGGTGTTGATCACGGCGGTCTCAGCATACCGGAGCTCCAGCGCGGCGACCCAGGCAAGGCATCGCCCGCCCAGCTCCGCGATAGCGCTCCAGCGCTGTGCCGCCACCGAATCTGAAGGTGCTGGGCGGTCCCCGCCAGGAAAACGCCGCTCCACTCCCGCTGGTAGGCCGCAAGGCGGGTCGACGGTGCAGCCCGGGGGAAAAGCTGCCTCACCGACCAGGTAGGGACCTAGAAAATAGTTTCCATGTCAATATCCTATGCCCAATACCATGTGCTCAAATCTTGCTCACTAATCTCTTGTGTGGGACCATGTCAAAGCTTTTGGAAAGTCCAAATACACCATAACCACCGGCTCTCACTTATCCAATCTGTTTGCTGCATCCTAAAAAAAATCCAATTGTATAGCCAGGCCCTTGGGATATATTTGCCTTCAGTCCCAACAGTTTACCAAACTCAATTTTCTGACTATTGTGGATTATCTTCAGTTCCTCTCTCCCACTAGCTCGTCGGTCCCCTAGTATGTCTGGGAGATTGTTTATGTCTTCCTTAGTGAAGACAGAACCAAAGTACTCGTTTAACTGTTCTTTTAAATCTAGGCTGAAGACTTTTCTGTTTGCCGCTGCCTTTCAGTAAAGAATACAATTTATTAATTACCTATATTGCACTGTAACTTCTATACCTGGTTTTATTCAATTTTAAATATTTTATTTGATTGCTTTTAATTTAGTACTTATTTCATCTGAATCATCTAATAATCGTTTTACATCTAAATGTCATTTCATATGTGTTTCTTTCCAATGCTTATAATGTTTTATGTAAAGCACTTTGAATTACCTTGTTGTTGAAAGGTGCTATACAAATAAACTTGCCTTGCCTTGCCTTGCCTTGCCTTGCCATTTCCTTGTTTCACAATATCAATTCACCTGTCTCTGACTGTAAGGCACCTACATTCTTCTTCACTAATCATTTCCTTTTTACATACCTGAAGAACCTTTTACAGTCCGTTTTCATATTCCCCGCAAGCTTTCTTTCAGGCTCCTTTTCCCCTCTTAATTAACCTCTTTGCCCTCTGTTGATTCCATGCTGTTCATATAATATAACCATATAACAATTACAGCACGGAAACAGGCCATCTCGACCCCTCTAGTCCGTGCCGAACACATAATCTCCCCTAGTCCCATATACCTGCGCTCAGACCATAACCCTCCATTCCTTTCCCATCCATATAACTATCCAATTTATTTTTAAATGATAAAAACGAACCTGCCTCCACCACCTTCACTGGAAGCTCATTCCACACAGCTACCACTCTCTGAGTAAAGAAGTTCCCCCTCATGTTACCCCTAAACTTCAGTCCCTTAATTCGCAAGTCATGTCCCCTTGTTTGAATCTTCCCTACTCTCAGTGGGAAAAGCTTTTCCACGTCAACTCTGTCTATCCCTCTCATCATTTTAAAAACCTCTATCAAGTCCCCCCTTAACCTTCTGCGCTCCAAAGAATAAAGACCTGACTTATTCAACCTTTCTCTGTAACTTAGTTGTTGAAACCCAGGCAACATTCTAGTAAATCTCCTCTGTACGCTCTCTATTTTGTTGACATCCTTCCTATAATTGGGCGACCAAAATTGTACACCATACTCCAGATTTGGTCTCACCAATGCCTTGTACAATTTTAACATTACATCCCAGCTTCTATACTCAATGCTCTGATTTATAAAGGTTAGCATACAAAAAGCTTTCTTTACCACCCTATCTATATGAGATTCCACCTTCAAGGAACTATGCACGGTTATTCCCAGATCCCTCTGTTCAACTGTATTCTTCAATTCCCTACCATTTACCATGTACGTCCTATTTTGATTTGTCCTGCCAAGGTGTAGCACCTCACATTTATCAGCATTAAACTCCATCTGCCATCTCTCAGCCCATTCTTCCAAATGGCCTAAATCACTCTGTAGACTTGACTTTGGAAATCATCTTCATTATCCAAACGGTATTGGAGAAAAATCCCCAAAATGAATCCACCCATTTCAATAGATGCAGTGTGTAATAGCAAGGGACCGGGGGTTAAATGAGATGGAGGAACTGAGTGAAATCCAGGTTAGCCGGGAAGTGGTGTTAGGTAAATTGAATGGATTAAAGACCGATAAATCCCCAGGGCCAGATAAGTTGCATCCCAGAGTACTTAAGGAAGTAGCCGCAGAAATAGTGTATGCATTAGTGATAATTTTTCAAAACTCTTTAGATTCTGGAGTTGTTCCTGAGGACTGGAGGGTAGCTAATGTAACCCCACTTTTTAAAAAGGAAGGGATAGAGAAAAACGGGGAATTACAGACCAGTTAGTCTAACATCGGTGGTAGGGAAAATTCTGGAGTCAGTTATTAAAGATTGGATAGCAGCACCTTTGGAAAGTGGTGAATTCATTGGACAAAGTCAGCATGGATTTATGAAAGGTAAATCATGTCTGACGAATCTTATAGAATTTTTCGAGGATGTAACTAGTGGAGTGGATAAGGGAGAACCAGTGGATGTGTTATATCTGGACTTTCAGATGGCTTTCGACAAGGACCCACATAAGGGATTAGTATACACACTTAAAGCACATGGTATTGGGGGTTCAGTATTGATGTGGATAGAGAACTGGCTGGCAGACAGGAAGCAAAGAGTAGGAGTAAACGGGTCCTTTTCATAATGGCGGGCAGTGACTAGTGGGGTACAGCAAGGCTCAGTGCTGGGACCCCAGCTATTTACAGCATATATTAGTGATCTGGATGAGGGAATTGAATGCAACATCTCCAAGTTTGCGGATGACACAAGCTGGGAGGCAATGTTAACTGTGAGGAGGATGCTAGGAGGCCGCAAGGTGACTTGGATAGGTTGGGTGAGTGGCAAATGCATGGCAGATGCAGTATAATGTGGATTAATGTGAGGTTATCCACTTTGGTGGGAAAAACAGGAAATCGATTATTATCTGAATGGTGGCCGATTAGGAAAAGGGGAGATGCAACGAGTCCTGGCTGTCATGGTACACCAGTCATTGAAAGTAGGAATGCAGGTGCAGCAGGCAGTGAAGAATACAAATGGTATGTTAGCATTCATAGCAAAATTATTTGAGTATAAGAGCAGGGAGGTTCTACTGCAGTTGTACATGGTCTTGGTGAGACCACACCTGGAGTATTGCGGACAGTTTTGGTCTCCTAATCTGAGGAAAGACATTCCTGCCATAGAGGGTGTATGGTTCACTAGACTGATTCCTGGGATGGCAGGACTTTCATATGAAGAAAGACTGGATAGACTCGGCTTGTACACGCTGGAATTCAGAAGATTGAGGGGGATCTTATAGAAACTTACAAAATTCTTAAGGGGTTGGACAGGCTAGATGCAGGAAGATTATTCCCGATGTTGGGGAAGTCCAGAACTAGGGGTCACAGTTTAAGGATAAGAGGGAAGTATTTTAGGACCGAGATGAGAAAATCAATTTTTACACAGAGAGTGGTGAATCTGTGGAATTCTCTGCCACAGAAGGTAGTTGAGGCCAGTTCATGGGCAATATTTAAGAGGGAGCTAGATGTGGCCCTTGTGGCTAAAGGGATCAGGGGGTATGGAGAGAAGGCAGGGATGTGATACTGAGTTGGATGATCAGCCATGATCATATCGAATGGCGGTGCAGGCTCGAAGGGCCGCATGGCCTACTCCTGCACCTATTTTCTATGTTTCTATGTGATCCGTGTTTACATTGTGAGGATTCTGGGCCTGCATATCGGACGAACAATTGAAATTCATTTAACGTTTCATAAATTGTTTTGTGATCTACACCCATGTAAACTATTAATTAATATCAGAGGGCGTTTCATCATATTCTTCAATTCTTCTCTAAACCTGCTTTGTGAAGCAGCGTAAATGAATGTATTTGTGCACGTACTTAAAAATCTTAGTTGGTACCCAATTTCTTCCACAATGGTAAAAGGGCCATTGTCCCCGGCTTCCATCAATTCATTATCTGAAAAGAATGTTGAGATGAAGCAAGCAAAATTTACCAGCCATAACAGGATAGAACTGAACTATATTGCGAGCAGTAAAATAATTGATTTCCTTCGGTTCTCAATTTCATGGTCGGCTTGACCGTTCTCATTATTATTTCCTCGGAGTTTGCTTCTGACTCTGTTCGCCACTATAATATGCTTTATGGTTAAGACATTGAACACGAGGATCAAGGCAAATGGGATCACTGGGGTTGACATTATCTCAGACATGAAATATGCATTCCAAATGGGCGAGGTGTAAAAGCTTGGTCTTATACGACAGAACCAAGCGACGCCGTCAATTATTTCTCCAGCTTCAAATACGAAGAAGACGGGAATATTTTGCAAAAGGCACAAGAAGCAAACCACTGTTATAACCCTTGTTGCATTTTTCTCAGTGCAATATTTTGCGCGTAATGACTGGTAAAAATTGCAACTAATCGATCAAATGTGAAGGCCACAGTTAGCCAGACAGAGCCATCAATGGCAATATAAATCATGGCCATGTTAAGACGGCAAATTGGAGTAATATTGAGAAACGCATGAGGAAAATATGTCTCCTTCATCTCGAAAAGAAGCGCGCCAACTATCAAGTGCATGAGATCACCTGCGGCCATCCATACCAGGTATTTCGTGATGCATCTTGAGAGTCCGCACTTTCCAGAGGACATGATGCAAATTGCCAATAAATTAGCTAGAAAGCAAGAAATAAAATTGGTTTTAAAGTTCATCTTACGAAGGGATGAATAGCAGTTGAATCATATCTCTAAATATCTAAACCAACGTGCAGTATCTATTTTAATTAGAGATACAGCGCGGAAACAGGTCCTTCGTCCCATCGAGTCCTCGCCGACAAGCGAGACCTGCACATCAACACTACCCTACACAAACCAGGGACAATTAGTTGTCGCACATGCATCCATCAACAAAAGCAAATGAACGTAGAATTATTATAAAAGTACGTGTTTCCCACAGGTGCCTTAGAGATCAAGATACCATTCAGAGCTACGTACTTCCTTCATACAAAAAGCAGCGCAACGGGGCATTTGTTTTGCAAGGATACACTGCGGCATATGATGTTCATTTCGATTACGTGATCACGTTGCTCCAATGCGACTGTTGCTTCGCTGTATAAAGAACATTTATTTTACGTTGATCGCTTGGTTCAAGATTATGTTGTGGCGGGTTTACAGATTAATTTCATATTCGAAGGCTACGAAATCAATAAGAAAGCAACATAATAATCTGCAGCCCATGGACAGTCAGCTGTAAATCACACATTGTGTGAACAATTGTCCCCGGTGTGTTCTCTGGATACAAGAAAAGCCATCTACACGTGGGAACTCGTGTAATACAAATAAAGGCATCTACAATATTCTCGCGTTAACTTATTTTGGGACATATTTACTATTTACTATATTTACAATTATTAAATAAATAATATTTACTAGTTGACTTTTCCGTTGATGTCTTCGACAACTGCTTCTCGGCACTGTTCAGTTCTTGCCGATATTTGCAAACTTAAAGCACACGGTATTGTGGCGGCACTTTGTAACGGCTGCGGCTCGCCTGCAGTCTGTCTGTTTTTACTTTTTTGTGTTGATTTTTTTGTCTAGTTTAGTATTTTTTTTTGTTATTAAGTGGTGTTATGTGTGTGTGTGGGGGGGGGGTGTGAAACAGGGCTTTCTGTCTCTCCCTTTGGGGGAATGCGACTTTTTTGTCGTGTCCCCCTTCTCTTGCCCGTCTGCGCTGAGGCCTAATGGCGGAGCTGGCGGCCTCCAACATGCGACCGACCTCGAGGGTCCGGAGGTAGAGCCAGCCAGGACTCACCAACGCTGGCGGTCTTCGAGCTGCGGCGTCGTCCGGGCAGCGGCACGACTCGGCGCTCCGGTGAGGGCGGACGGCGCGGGGCTGAGACACTCCCGTGCGGGCGGCACGGCTACCGGCTGGAAGGCGCTCCCGTGTGAGCGGCCTGGGTCCCGGCTGAAAGGTGCTCCCGTGGGGCAGCCCGGTGTGAGGCTGAGACGCTGCCGTGTGGGTGGCCTGGTTACCGGCTGGAAGGCGCTCCGGTGAGGGCGGACCGGCTCCCGGCTGGAAGGTGCTCCCGTGGGGGCAGCCCGGTGCGGGGCTGAGACGCTGCCGTGTGGGCGGCCCGGTGCGGGGCGGAGACGGTGCTCCGGCGGCTGAGGCGGCGTTCTGTCGGCGGCGACCTGGATCCGGGGCACGGCCGCGGGCCAGTGGATGATAACGTCGGGAGCTCGCAGGTCACAGGCTGGTGCCTGTTTTCCGGAGCTCCCGTTGCAACAGCTGCGTCCGCTGGACTGGAGGGCGGCAGCTTCGACCACCCCCGGGCCGCGGAGTTTGAACCGCGGGACTGACTTACCATCGCCCGGTGGGGTATCGCCTCGGCGCAGAGGGAGAAGAGGAGGGAAGAGACAGTAACTCTAAGACTATTGCCTCCATCACAATGAGGAGGTGCTTGGTGAACTCACTGTGGTGGATGTTAATTTGTGTTTATTGTGTGTTGTTTATTATTACATGTATGGCTGCAGGCAACAGCATTTCGTTCAGACCGAAAGGTCTGAATGACAAATAAAGGATTCAATTCAATTGGGGGT
This sequence comes from Amblyraja radiata, assembly GCF_010909765.2. Classification (NCBI taxonomy): domain Eukaryota; kingdom Metazoa; phylum Chordata; class Chondrichthyes; order Rajiformes; family Rajidae; genus Amblyraja; species Amblyraja radiata. Next base: position 22,999,522 of record NC_045985.1, on the reverse strand, counting down.
TCAGTATTCATGTGGATAGAGAACTGACTGACAGACAGGAAGCAAAGAGTATGAGTAAACGGGTCCTTTTCAGAATGGCAGGCATTGACGAGTCGGGTACCGCAAGGCTCAGTGCATGGACCCCAGCTGTTCATATTAATGATCTGGATGAGGGAATTGAATGCAACATCTCCAAGTTTGCGGATGACACGAAGCTGGGGGGCAATGTTAGCTGTGAGGAGGATGCTAGAAGGCTGCAAGGTGACTTGGATAGTTTGGGTGAGTGGGCAAATGCATGGCAGATGCAGTATAATGTGGATACATGTGAGGTTATCCACTTTGCTGGCAAAAACAGGAACGTGGACTATTATCTGAATGGTGGCAGACTAGGAAAAGGGGAGATGCAACGAGACCTGGGTGTCATGGTACACCAGTTATTGAAAGTACGCATGCAGGTGCAGCAGGCAGTGAAGAAAACGAATGGTATGTTAGCATTCATAGCAAAAGGATTTGAGTATAGGAGCAGGGAGGTTCTACTGCAGTTGTACAGGGTCTTGGTGAGACCACACCTGGAGTATTGCGTACAGTTTTGGTCTCCTAATCTGAGTAAAGACATTCTTGCCATAGAGGGAATACAGATAAGGTTCACCAGACTGATTCCTGGGATGTCACGACTTTCCTATGAAGAAATACTGGATAGACTCGGCTTGTACTCGCTAGAATTTAGAAGATTGAGGGGGGGATCTTATAGTAACGTACACAATTCTTAAGGGGTTGGACAGGCTAGATGTTCCCGATGTTGGGAAAGTCCAGAACAAGGGGTCACATTGTAAGGATAATGGTAAAGTCTTTTAGGACAGAGATGAGAAAAACATTTTTCACATAGATAGTGGTGATTATGCGGAATTCTCTGCTACAGAAGGTAGTTGAGGCCTGTTCATTGGCTATATTTAAGAGGGAATTAGATGTGACCCTTGTGGCTAAAGGGATCAGGGGTTATGGAGAGATGGCAGGTACAGGATACTGAGTTGGATGATCAGCCATGATCATATTGAATGGCAGTGCAGGCTCGAAGGGTCGAATGTCCTACTCCTGCAACTATTTTCTACGTTTCTATTTACCCTGGTTTACTGCATTCATAAAATTGTTTGTGCAAGCACTCAAATACTTCACTAACGAAATTTCCCAACAACGTCGAAGGAATCCTGAGAATATCTTTACAGGATAATAATCGTCGATTGGTTGAATCAGAGATTACCAAAGAAATGTAACGTCAGCAGAATCTACTACTGCCATTTATTACAGGCATATAGGTATTAGACGGCCTCCGTTTTCAATATCTGCTATAAATATTTGCAGTGCTGTTTCCTAGAGATCACTTTTATTCCATTCCATTTCAAACTTTTCCCTTTATTGTATATTTACGTCGGAAGATCAAAATGACGCAAATCGCGTTGAGGATGTTTAGAGCCATAACATGTTCTCTATGCATGTCAGACTTAGAAACCTCTTTTTCCACCACAGTCAAAAATCACTGTATTCAATATTTCTGGAAGTTGATGCTCCAAATCGATTATCGTATACATGAATATGGCCAAGGAACACCTCACTCCTGTAATCTCTGTTATCATCTTACTGTCTTGCAAACATTAGCACGCAAACTTTAATAAGTGGTTAAAAACAGAGTTATGTGGATAAGACCACCAGTTAGTTCAGCAAATATATCGGTCTCAGTAAATAGTGGAGCCTGATGAAGTAGAATGCAAATAGAAGTCTCATTCAGGATTGAATGTGAAAAAGTAGTTTACATGTTCACGGTCACTTAAGGTGTCAGAACTGTGAGGTGTTCCTGTGCCAGGCACTGCAGAACCAGTAAAGCGTTTGAAGAAACCACAAATTTAACGATAGCAGATATATAAACAGTAAAATAGAAACAAAATTACAATTATTTTCCTACCGTGAGAATATTCCGGTTCAATTATCCTTGAATTACTTTTCGTTGACTGCACCGTCCGTCTTTAGTTTCGCTTAAATCATTCAAACATGTTTTAAATAAGACTATTGACAATTTGCCAGCTGAAATTGTGTCGGATCAAGTTAAAACTCATTGTTTTCAGCACTAACACAGTTTTTTAATTGTAAAAGGCACGAGCGACATTTCGGAATAGGAATACTTTATTGTCACGTGTGACTGGCACAGTGATATTTTAAAATATCTTGCCGGTGCCTCATAGGCTACCTTTCAAGCTGCGAAACCATTGTGGTGTCATTGCAATGGGAATTAACAGTGGCAAAAAAATCCAAAAGCAATTTTAAACCATGGACATATTTACAAAATAATATGCGTCTGCTGAATCATGTTGTAAAATACGTGGGCAATTTTGGATTCTGAAGGACAAAATCATTTATTGTTTAGTTTTTTACGAGGCAATTTCACTAATCGAATCAGATTTAAAGCCCAATGCGTTCGCTTCCACAAAACTAATTGCCGGTGTTTAAGAAAAACCTCATTGTCTCAGTTCTCTGCGTTATCTCCCTGTTGATACTGTGACATCGGTTTGAAACGCCGCATTCTCGTAGCACTGAGATTGACGAGCACTGCAAAGATTTGGAAAGATTCAATTGGATCTCATATCTGCATTCCAAACTAGGGAGAACGTAGGTCTGAGTACGCAAAAAATCTCGAGGACCTCGCAAGCGAAACTTTTACAGCGGCAAGTACATTATTTCTGAAGTTTGGATTCCAAACATTTACATGATTCTCCATGTTTATGTTGACCAAGGCACAACATATTGGCAGCAAGACCTCCTTTCAGCTGGATTCGCACCCTGTCTGCATAAAAACATTTTTCTTAATAGTTCGTCTTATGTTGATTTTTGGTGATTTGTGAAGAATTACACAGACATTCCCGTTGGACATAATTTCACGCCATATAAAATATAACGTGTCTGCTTTTTAATTATGTTTGCCGCAGTGTGGTTGACGGCACATAGAACCTCGCTACATTACACCTGTCGTGTCTCTTCTATTAACAGTCTGCTGCCAAGTCCCCCTTTATAATATAACCATATAACCATATAACAATTACAGCACGGAAACAGGCCATCTCGACCCCTCTAGTCCGTGCCGAACACATAATCTCCCCTAGTCCCATATACCTGCGCTCAGACCATAACCCTCCATTCCTTTCCCATCCATATAACTATCCAATTTATTTTTAAATGATAAAAACGAACCTGCCTCCACCACCTTCACTGGAAGCTCATTCCACACAGCTACCACTCTCTGAGTAAAGAAGTTCCCCCTCATGTTACCCCTAAACTTCAGTCCCTTAATTCTCAAGTCATGCCCCCTTGTCCCCATGTCCCCTTTAGATTTCTACCATCTTTAACTCGGAAGGGATAGGGAAATTTAGAAATGTCAAATTTGGTTTCCTCTTCAACTCATTGCTGAAGTGATAACGTCGGGAATAATGGAGATCCGGGTACAATGTTTACCCTGAGAATGACGTGAAAATATTTTGAGCCTGGCGTTCTTGTTTTGTTGCCTTCCCATATATAAGGCTAAGGTTCTAAGGTATTATCATTTGATCAGCTCTTACTCCTTTTTTTACGTCCAGCCATCTTGGCTTCTTCCGATTAATAATAATGCACTTGAAATTAAGCAACCCACAACGTGCTGGAGAAACTCAGCGGGTCAGGCAGAGTTTGTGGAGGCAATTACTTTCGGATCGAGACCTTTCTTCAAACGGAAGAAGACCCGACCTAAAACGTTGTCTGCCTATTCCCTTCTCGATGGTCCCTCAAACGTTCAGTTCCCCCTGCACTTTGCTCAAGATTCCAGAACCTATCAGCGAACAACGATGAATATCGCTCAGTGGAACCGAATTATGAAGTCCACCATTGGCAGGCGAAGGGCTTACATGTCCATTCTTTCAACGCATCACAGTTAATTAGATGTGTGTGAATGTCAGAGAATGGGTACAACCTTTTAGCTGTTAGAACGATTGCCTCTGCAGTTACAGAAACATCTTCTCGATTTCCGTGACATGTGCAATACATGGAGCAAATTAGCCATTTACGATCATTTGAACAGCTGCCAAGAAGTCGTATACCTATATTTGGCTGGAAACCTCAATTCAGCCCATCGATTATCGATGCATAAAAGTTTAATCAATCAAATTGTTCACGGAAATAACCAAGATATCACATGGTTTAGAACGCCATTTGCATCAACTACTTGATAGGCACCTGGTTAAAAACATATAGTTTTGCTGAAAGATAGCAATGTCCCTTAGTCAAGAATATAAAAATAAATCGACACGTGAGGTAAAAGTGGCTTACCCGGAACACCAATTGATACAAGGATTGGATAGTAAATACATCTCATCAATCCCTTTGTGGTCATACCCATTTTCGAATGGTAGTTACGTTGCTGTCGAGGTGAACAAATGTGCTGATCTGCCCACAGTTAAGTCGTATTTATAATTCAGAGATACCTCTCAGTGGAATAAGCACCGCGAAATGATTGGAATTATCCAGTCCATTGATCCCACAGAGGAATTTGCATTTTGTTTACTGTAACTAATCGCGGCAATTATGGAACATTGTGTCGTCGATGCTTTATCAAGCATCCCTCGGCTAACAGGCTAACATATTCAAGGCAAGTTCATCTTAAAATACTATTTTTAGATCAAGTGTCATGACATCTATTTGTTCATTTCTATTGCTTATCATACAAAATGTAATACTCTCCCGCTAATTACATTGGTGCAACATAAAAGCTTCGGGAAAGACTTACATTCTTAAGACAATACAACTTATATGGAGCTAAACTTGGGGAGAATGACACTAAACAAGCTATTGAGCCCCTTCCATTTGCAGATGGAAATATTAAGGACCAGTTCACTTCAATTATATGGGAACTCAAGAGCTGCGAATCCCAAAATGCAAAGGACTAATCGAAAACAGGGATCGTAATATTGCGATGACATGTTTCTTTGTAATGAAGGTTCAATTTCCAAATCCTGCCCCTATTTTCTTCAATAATCGCAGAGGCTGTGTCCGATAGCTCAGAGAAGTACTTACGTTTTGCATATTCGCAAGTGTAATTCAGCCGACCGAACCTTCAGTTTATTTACCACAACACCAAGACTTTATTTACAAATGTTGCCGCATTTCGTTCTCCTGTCTTGCGGGTCACGTGGACATTTTGGGTCCTTATTTTTCTAGGTTTTAGATAATGAATAAAAACGACTGAGCGGAAAATCGTGAATCCGTCTTCATCAGATACTTTGCATTTCATTCGTTCCGACAGCCCTGTTTTGACCGCAAACGCTTGTGACGACTCTCTCCTGGCTCTTTCAAGGTCAGTACATGAATGCCTCCTTTACTGCGAATGTGTTTTTCGTAGCTGTTTCCACAGCTCTGCTGAAATGTCCCCTCGAGGGGCAGTGGCTGTGGACGCCATTCTTCCATTTTACAGTTGGCTAAAGTTGTGAATAAAAATCATAACTGACGCGAGAGTACAGGAATTATATCAACGATATCGGGATCCATTAAATGGCGGTTCGAATGCAGCCTCGTCTACAATCTATCTGCACTTTTCGTCATTTTTTGGTTATTTGTAGTTTGTTTAAAGGTTTGTTTAATGTTCTCTGGATTGTTTTATGTGGGGGTGGGCGGCGGAGGGGGGGTGGGGGGTTAGAGGAAAACATGTTTTCAATCTCACACCTTGCCGGAGATGCGATTGATTTTCGGATCGTTTCGCCGGTCGCTCTGCGGTCTAACATCTTGGAGCTGGAGGCCTTGCTCGGGTCTGACGTTGAACCCCACCGCGGGACGTGGACTTACCATCGGAGCCGATTCATTTCCTGGGATCGACGCTCCAACGCTGGGATCGCGCCTGCGGATTTTAACATCAAGGAAATCGCAGTCACGGATTTGAACCGTCGTCGGGAAGCTTCAAAAGCCACACGACGTGTGAATAGCCCCAACCCGGGGTAGATTGGCCGGCTAGGGGGAGCTGTAATCCCCCCCCCCCCCGATGCAGGAGCTTGATCGCGCGGACGAGGAGGCCCGCCGCCGGCTATGCGAGTAAAACCATATCGTCAACGGAAGGTTAGAGGCTCCCGACCGCTGGAGGATAAAGAAGGGAGAGATTGGACTTTTTTTCGTCTTCCATCGCAGTGACGAATGCGGAGGAGTCACTGCGGTGGATATTCATGTTGCATGTATTTTGTGTGTTCTGTTGCTTTTTATTGGTATTACTGTATGGCAAATTAGATTCTTCGTATGTTGTAAAACATACTTGGCTAATAGAGTATGATTATGATTATGATGATTATAATTTCGGCCGATTAATGTTTCTGCTTTTCTGCCCCATTGAGACATTGGACGTGGGCCGAGGAACCGATGCACTGTGATGCCATAGAGCGCTGAGAACGATATTCTGCATCTTCATCTTTCCTCTCTGTATTGTACTTGAGTTGGAACTGATAGTGGGTTTGTTTTGTATATTCGATTTGTTTGGATAACTTGCAAAACAAAGGTTTTCACCATACCTCGTAATACGTGACAATAAAAACCTAAAACTAAACCTGAACCTCCTTTCGTAGCGGAGAACACGTGTCCATTTGCTGTGTGATATGTGGGAATATTTACTTCCGATTCAGATTATGAAGATGAAACGTGGAATTCAATCCACTTTGGACGACATCTATTGCTATGCTTGCAGGGTAACCTGGGAAAACTGCTCAAGGATTAAGAGGCCACAGCTCAGGTATAACATTAAACATTAGTTTGGCCGGCTTCGGAGAAGGGATTGCTGCCGAGGCTGCAGCGAACGAAGGAAACGTAGGGCACAGAATACAATATGGATTTCTAGCACATAAATAACAGACTGGCTGGTTGAACTTAAAGTAGGTACGGCAACAGGCCTGAATGGGAACATTCTACCGATTCTGTGTGGAAAGTTGGAGGAAATCGGAGTGATTTTCGAAGTCCGGATAGTACATCTTGTTTCTGCTTTCTTCATATAAGACGGAATGATAATGATGCAACTGTAGGTCAGTCTATCTACCTTTGGTGAGAAGGGTCGCTTTTGGAACTATTAGCATAGGATAGGATAGGAGAACGAGAATTCGTTAAAGCATAGGAGAGCGTGTTTTAACAGCAAATTGTCTGTGACCAATTCAACCGGTGATCCTGACCTAAGAGATGGCTTTTCTGGCGTTGCTATCCACATGTTATACAAGGGATTCCAAACGGAGTTTACCAATGGTTTAATTAAATGGCGATACGTCAGAGATATCGCACACACATGAATAGATAATACTGACATGAGCACTGCATTCGCTCAGTAAAACAAACCCTCTGAAGTGGCGCCGCATAGACATAGTGTCAAACATGTAGGAAATATGTCCTACCGCCAAACGGCCATTCTGACCAAGATGCCCATCTAAGCTACTCCCATTTTTTCGCATGTGACGCATATCCCTCTGCGCATTTCCCGTTCGTGTACAAAGGTATTTTAAAAGTTGTGTGCTTGCCTCAAAAATATATTCTGGCAGCACACTCAATATACTCGCCGCTATCTTTGTGAAACGTTGTCCCTCAGGTTTTTGTTAACTCCATGAATGTTTAACCTTTATTGACTCGTTCTTGATTCCGTTACCATGGTAATCGCCCTATCTATTTTCCCTTATCTATATTACTAAAACT